>NC_081555.1:145441941-145444441 GCF_963082655.1 Stomoxys calcitrans | reverse complement strand
CGGCCTAATTTAGCACGCTTTTACTTGTTTAAGTCTACCGTCAGTCAATCTTAATATGGTTTGGATCGAACTATATTTAGGTATACCTGCCATATAGACCCATCTGCCGATTTAGGGTCTAAAGCTCATAGCTGCTGTATTCATCATCCGTTTTCCCTGAAATTTGAAAAAAAAGCGGGTAGATTTAAGCCTTCCGTTAGCCTATCTTAATATGGTTCATATCGAATTATATTAAGATAAAGCTGTGATATAAATTGGAATATAGATTAAGGGTCTGAAGCCCTTAAAAGCCGAATTAATTACCCGATTTTGGAAAAATTTAAACCGTGAGCCGGATTAGGCCCCAAGTTATTTTAGACGGGAATGATCCACGTCGGACCATATTTGAACATACCTGCCATAGAGACAGATAATCCAATTTAGGGTCCGACTTGAATATGGTTTAGATCGGACCATATTAAGATATTGTTTGCATATTGACCGATTCGAGAATTTAGGATCTAAGACTAAAATCTGTTGTATTTACTTTTCCGATTTAGCTGAAATTTAAACAGTGAGATGTTTTAGTTCTCCCGACATCGTACCCAAATATGCACTCGATCTACATAGATATATAGCTGCCATATAGACTGATCTGCCCATTTAGGGTCTTAAGCTCATAAAAGCCGGATTCATTACACGATTTCACAAAAATTTTAAGCAATAAGTCGTTATAGCCTCTCGTCATCCGACCGATCCAAGTATGGTCTAAATCATTTCAAAACCTGATGTAGCCACTATCTAAACCGATCTTCTTGAGGGCGTAATTCTTATCCAATTTGAAATTTTGATCATTTGCATATAGCATTTTGATATGACTTCGAAGAAAATCGGTTGATAACCTGTTAAAGCTGCCATATAAACCGATATCCAAATATGACACTCTGACCCGCTGGAGGTAGCAATTTTTACTCGATTTGCATGAAGTTTTGGGGTGGTGCTTTTCTATGACTTCTAACAGCCATGACAAGTACGGTCCATATCAGCCAATAAGTTGATGCAGCTCATATACATATTGAAGAAGTTATTCAAAAATCTTGACAAATGTGATCCATGGTGGATGGTATATAAGTTTCGGCCCAGCCGAACTTAGCACGCTTTTACTTTTGTTTTTATTGAGCCTCTAAAGGGCGCAATTCTTATCCGATTTGAATGAAATTTGTCACGACGTGCTTTGTTATGATATTCAACAACTGTGCCAAGTATGGTTTAAATCGGTCCATAACCTGATATAGCTGCCATATAAACCGATCTTGGGTCTTGACTTCTTGAGCCTCTAGAGTGTGCAATTCCTGTCCGATTGGAATGAAATTTTGCACGACGTGTTTTGTCATGATATCCAACAACTATTCCAAGAATGGTTCAAATCGGTATATAACCTGATATTGCTGTCATATAAACCGATCTTGGGTCTTGACTTCTTGAGCCTCTAGAGTGCGCAATTCTTATCCGATTGGAATGAGATTTGTCACGACGTGCTTTGTTATGATATTCAACAACTGTGCCAAGTATGGTTTAAATCGGTCCATAACCTGATATAGCTGCCATATAAACCGATCTTGGGTCTTGACTTCTTGAGCCTCTAGAGTGTGCAATTCCTGTCCGATTGGAATGAAATTTTGCACGACGTGTTTTGTCATGATATCCAACAACTATTCCAAGAATGGTTCAAATCGGTATATAACCTGATATTGCTGTCATATAAACCGATCTTGGGTCTTGACTTCTTGAGCCTCTAGAGTGCGCAATTCTTATCCGATTGGAATGAATTTTGGCACGACGTGTTTTGTTATGATATCCAACAACTGTGCCAAGTATGGTTCAAATCGGTCCATAACCTGATATAGCTGCCATATAAACCGATCTGGGATCTTGACTTCTTGAGCCTCTAGAGGTCGAAATTATTATCCGATTTGCCTGAAATTTTGTACGACAGATTCTCTCATGACCATCAACATACGTGTTTATTATGGTCTGAATCGGTCTATAGCCCGATACAGCTCCCATATAAATCGATGTCTCTAATTTATTTCTTGAGCCCCCAAAGGGCGCAATTCTTATTCGAATTGGCTGACATTTTACACAGGCCTCCAACATATAATTTAATTGTGGTCCAAACTGGACCATATCTTGATATCGCTCTAATAGCAGAGGAAATCTTTTCTTATATCCTTTTTTCCCAAAGAAGAGGTGCCCGGAAAAGAACTCGACAAATGCAATCCATGGTGGAGGGTATATAAGATTCGGCCCGGCCGAACTTAGCACGCTTTTACTTGTTTTTATTAAAAATTGTAAACTCCTAAGGAATAAATACAAAAACTTTCGTTAAAATTTTATTTTCATATACCAATAGGTAATCCAGGGGTTTCAGTGACTTAAAAAAATGTTGTAAATTTTTTTGTTACAATTTAATTAAAATTCTCAAATGTTGTTCTCCTCTCTGCATCATAGAACATATCGC
>NC_081555.1:145374441-145431941 GCF_963082655.1 Stomoxys calcitrans | reverse complement strand
AAATATCCATTTCCGACCCTATAAAGTATATATATTCTTGATCAGCGTAAAAATCTAAGACGATCTAGACATGTCCGTCCGTCTGTCCGTCTGTCTGTTGAAATCACGCTACAGTCTTCAAAAATTGAGATTTTGATCTGAAACTTTGCACAGATTCTTTTTTTGTCCATAAGCAGGTTAAGTTCGAAGATGGGCCAAATGGGATTATATCTAGATATAGCCCCCATATAGACCGATCGTCAATTTGGTCCAAATCGGTGCAGTTTTGGATATAGCTGCCATATAGACCGATCCTCCGATTTAGGGTCTTAGACCCATAAAAGCCACATTTATTATCCCATTTTGCTGAAATTTGGGACAGTAAGTTATCTTAGGTCCTTCGATATCCTTCTTCAATTTGGCCCTGATCGGTTTAGATTTAATATAGCTGCCATATAGACCGATCTCTCGGTTTTAGGTTTTGTGGCCATAAAAGGCGCATTTATTATCCGATTTTGCTGAATTTTGGGACAGTGAGTTGTCTTAGGCCCTTCGTTATCATTCATCAATTTTGCCCAGATCAGTCCAGATTTGGATATAGCTGCCATATAGACCGATCCTCCAATTTAGGGTATTAGGCCCATAAAAGCCACATTTATTATCCGATTTTGCTGAAATTTGGGACAGTGAGTTGTGTTAGGCCCTTCGACATCCTTCGTCAATTTGGCTCAGATCGGTTCAGATTTGGATATAGCTGCCATATAGACCGATCCTCCCATTTAGAGTCTTAGGCCTATAAAAGGCGCATTTATTATCCGATTTTGCTGGAATTTAGGACAGTGAGTTGGGTTGGGCCCTTCAACATCCTTCCTCAATTTGGTCCTGATCGGTTCAGATTTAGATATAGCTGCCATATAGACCGATCTCTCGGTTTTAGGTTTTGTGGCCATAAAAGGCGCATTTATTGTCCGAAATCGCTGAAATTTGGGACAGCGAGTTGTGTTAGGCTCTTTGACCTCCTTCCTCAATTAGGCACAGATTGGTCGATATTTGACTATAGCTGCCATATAGACTGATCTCCCGATTTAAGGTTTTGGGCCCATAAAAAGCGCATTTATTGTTCGTTTTCGCCCAAATTTGGGACAGTGCGTTGTGTTAGGCTCTTCGACTTTTTTCTGCAACTTGACCAAAATCGGTCCAGAGTTGGATATAGCTGCCATCTAGACCGATATCTCGATTGAAAGTCTTGGCCCCAAAAAGGCGCATTTATATTCCGATTTCACTGAAATTTTACACATTGACTTATTTGATTTTTAAGAAAGGTGGTTTACATATATACCCGAGGTGGTGGGCATCCGAAGTTCGGCCCGGCCGAACTTACACCTTTTTACTTGTTGTGAATACCGGTGTTACAGTACAAGTCTTACTTTATAAGTATTATTTCTTAAGAGTAAGCAAATGCAAATAAGTGGCATAAAAAGTTTTTGCATTTTGTTTTATGAGACATAGCACACAAAAGAAAAAGACATCCGAAAAGACAACACTTCACTGACAATAACAATATTTTATATCTGTATTAGCCAATCTTGAGAGCCTTTAAATCAAATACAATGACAATAACAGTTAGCACACGCAAACACTTATACACACACACACACACACACACAAAAACACTTAATACAATAATAGCAATGGAAATGACTGAATAATTTCAATGTAAACAAATTTGATAAATATCGGACAATCACTACTTGAGGTTGTGGAAATCAGCATCATTTCGATAACAATACTCCAGCGCATACACACATATACACTCGCATGTACACCTAAACACAGACAGACCATAAGTAATCAAATAATATTTATGTGTTTGTCTGGTTTACTTGAATCCTTATTTGATTATAGGTGTGTGTGTGTGTGTGTATTTCTGTGTATTTTACAGAGATCCATCTCTGTGTGTTTGTATTAGCCAGAATGGCTTTCACTTACTGTGTCGTTGCCTGTCGCTTCTCCTGGCCGTTTTACTAGCACATTTATGTTCATAACAGCATTTGGCATTATACGAAGAATATTAAATAAAAGAGAGAACAATTTGTAAATAAATTTGAAAGAAATTATGCAAAAAGTAAAACATTCTCATACGCACACAAATACCTACATTCGTTTTTATGATATAAATGGAAATTTGTATATGGTATATTTATATCCTTGTTATTGTTTACAAAGACTTGTCAGTTGTATTATCCCTTGTGAGGACAATGTTTAAAGAATTCGTTTTAGAAGAAAGGACTAAAATGACACTGGATTAAAACAAAAATGTTCTATCAGTCTGATTAAAATAGGCATTTTCTTCAGTTGAGGTACCTTAGAAGCAAGGGTATCATTATCATGAACAAGCGCTATTGAAAATATTACCAAGATTACGGAATGATTTTGCGAACGCGTGTTGATGATTCAAACAACCGTTATGAGCATCAATCCCACAAAATAAATATATCCCATCCCATGCCCAAATATGAACCAATTTCGATGAAATTTGGAAGAGGTTTGCAGATGTTTATTAAAACATTACAAACCAAAAACCATGCGAATCGATTGAAAACTATAGTAGTTACGCCCTTATGGGGTGAAATATGTATATAAACTGATTTTTATTGAAAATCACAGCGTTTGTCTTTGGGCTGAAAAAAGTGATAATTGAAAAATTTTATTATAGCTGGGTAACAAATTTCTACAAGCAAAGACGGCCTAAAGCCAAGCGAAGCCGACCTCTTGATACCCTATACCACATTGGGTATGCAGTTAAAGTCGTCGAAACTAAAATTCGTTGTAATTTGATATGTAGAATATCAACCAAAATCCGGGCTTATTGTAAGAGTTATAGAAGAAATCGTTGTGCCCAATATTAAGAAGATCGGCTGATAAATGAGTTAGCAAAGGCCTTAAGAGTGAAAATCGGGAGATGCATACATATGGGAGCTATATGTAAATCTGAAAAGATTTCTTTGAAATTAACCAGTGACCAGAAGAGATGTAAGAGAAACCTTTGTGACATATATTTGACATATTAGGTATGATCGTGCACTTTTCCAGTAAAAATTTGCAGGAGAGTAAGAGCCATTTTAATCTCTTTAAAAAAAGTACGCACACACCTTCCAGGAAAAATTTGCAGAACAACAGCTGAGTTTCGTTTCGTTTGATTTTTTTATATGCTTGCTTAGGAAAAATCAATGTTTAAAAATAAACAAGTAAAAAGGTGGGGCCGAACTTGGGCTATATGTAAACCACCTTTCGTCAAAGTCCGGTTAAAAATGCATACCTAATTCAGCTATATCGAAATATGTTCCGTTTTGGAGCAAATTCTAATAAATACAAGTCATTGTTCAATTGTGTATAACATAATATTGGTCTGTTTAGTAGCTATATCTAAAAATAAACCGATCTGAATCATATGCGACACGGATGTCGAAAAGCCTAACATAAGTCATATTGTAAAATTTCAATGAAATCGGATAATAATTGCGCCTTTCATGGGGCCAAGACTATAAATCGTGAGACCGGTCTATATGGCAGCTATAGCCAAATCTAAATCGATTTGGGCCAAGTTGTGGAAAAATGTCGAAGGGCCTAACACAACTCACTGTCACAAATTTCGGCAAAATCGGACAATAAATGTGCCTTTTATGGCCACAAAACCCTTAATCGAGAGATCGGTCTATATGACAGCTATATCGAAATCTAGACCGATCTGCGCCATATTGCAGAAGTATCTCGAGGAGCCTAACTTAACTCACTGTCCCAAATTTCGGCGACATCGAACAATAAATGCGCCTTTTATGGGTCCAGAACCTCAAATCGAGAGATCGGTTTATATGACAGCTATATCCAAATCTTGACCGATCTGGGCCAAATTGAAAGAGAATATCGAAGGACCAGGCACAACTCACTGTCCCAAATTTCGGCGACATCGGACAATAAATCCGCCTTTTATAGGGCCAAGTCTTTAAATCGAGGTATTTGTCTATATGGCAGCTATATCCAAATCTGAATCGATTTGGCCCAAATTCCAGAAAAATGTCGAAGGGCCTAACGCAACTCACTGTCCCAAATTTCAGCAAAATCGGACAATAAATGCGCCTTTTATGGGCCCAAAACCCTTAACCGACAGATCGGTCTATATGACAGCAGTATCGAAATCTAGACCGATCTGCGCCATATTGCAGAAGTATATCGAGGGGCTTAACTTAACTCACTGTCCCAAATTTCGGCGACATAGAACAATAAATGCGCCTTTTATGGGCCCAAAACCCTTAATCGAGGGATCGGTTTATATGACAGCTATATCCAAATCTAGACCAATCTGTGCCATATTGCAGAAGTATATCGAGGGGCTTAGCTTAACTCACTGCCCCAAATTTCGGCGACATCGGACAATAAATGCCCCTTTTATGGGCCTGAGACCCCAAGTCGGCAGATCGGTCTATATGGCAGCTATATCCAAATCTGGACCGATCTGGGCCAAATTGATGATGGATGTCGAAGGTCCTTATACAACTCACTGTCCCAAATTTCTGCGACATTGGACAATTAATGCGCCTTTTATGGGCCTAAGACCCTAAATAGGCGGATCTGTCTATATGGCAGCTTTATCCAAATCTGAACCGATCTGGCCCAAATTTAAGACAGATGTCGGAGGGCCTAACACAGCTCTTTGTTCAAAATTTCAGCAAAATCGGATAATAAATGTGGCTTTTATGGGCCTAAGACCCTATATCGGCGAATCGGTCTATATGGGGGTTATATCAAGATATAGTCCGATGTAGCCCATCTTCGAACTTAACCTGCTTATGCATAAAAAAAAGAATTTGTGCAAAGTTTCAGCTCAATATCTCCATTTTTGAAGACTGTAGCGTGATTTCAACAGACAGACGGACGGACATGTCTTGATCGTCTTAGATTTGTACGCTGATCAAGAATATATATACTTTATAGAGTCGCAAATGGATACTTCGATGTGTTCCAAACGGAATGACTAAATGAGTAAATCCCCTATCCTACGGTGGTGGGTATGAAAAATTCATAATTTATTGGCTCATCCTCCAGGTCTTGCGTGCCCTCAAAAGGTTAACACTGAAAAATGACAATGTTTTTTTTTTACCACAAATTTTATACTTCCCTCTATATTTTACCTTTTTTGTCGTATGGACAACCTTTGAATACATTTGCTTATATTTTTGCCCATGTAAAAATTCTCAACTCACTGTTGTACAATAAAATAATGTCTTTGTAGGGGTAAAAATGTTAAATTGCGATTTATGATTGTCTATTTGCATAATATGAATTGTGCATACATTTATGTATGTAAAGAGTATCTATCCATTGAGCATTGCTTGTTGTGTTCTTTTACAAAGATGATATTATCCATGCCTCCGATGTGTGTGTGTGTGTTTATGGGTGTGTGCGTGTTTGTGTTTGTTCTTGGATTTTCATCTTCACAGTTATCAATAACAATTTGCTGTTTTCTTTCTTCGGTATTTATTTTGTTTTATTTGTATTATTTTTGTATTCACAATTTTGTTTTTTCTTTGTTGCTTGTAGCTGTTGTTGTTGTTGTTGTGGTTGTTGCTCCAAACAAAAGGATACTTTGAAATCTCTGTGAGAAGTAGTAGCTTCAATTGCCTGGCTATAATGTTAGATTATATTTCAAACACTGAAGTTCTGGGCAATTTGCGCAATTTAATTCAATTGTTGTGAAGAGCTCTATGCCTTTGTTATACAAATATCCATTTTGCTATACAATAAATAAATAAATAACACAAAAAATTTTGAAAAAATAAATTTAATTTAATAGAAATATAAAATATGAAATCTGTTTTCATATAGTAGTGAATAAACATTTCATTTGTAACAAAGGGAAATTAAATAAAAGCAAAGCAGAGCATACGAGTTTGGAATGAATAATGTAATGAAATTTCATAATGGTCTGTAGGTATTGTAGATTATAAATTTGTAATGATTCAAGTTTGGTGCAACAAGTTCAATTCTGTTTGGTAAGTTTAATTGAGGTGCTAAAATGTGATACTGTTTTAGCCTACAAAAAAACCATAAGGACAATAACAACAAGGACGGTAAGATCACAAACCGTGTTGGAATGTAAGAAGAAGATTAACGCCGGGCCATAGCGGAGTAACTGGGAGCATGAGAAAGCTTGAGAACTATTGGGTTGCCCAAAAAGTAATTGCGGATTTTTTAAAAGAAAGTAAATGCATTTTTAATAAAACTTAGAATGAACTTTAATCAAATATACTTTTTATACCCACCACCGAAGGATGGGGGTATATTCATTTTGTCATTCCGTTTGCAACACATCGAAATATCCATTTCCGACCCTATAAAGTATATATATTCTTGATCAGCGTGAAAATCTAAGACGATCTAGACATGTCCGTCCGTCTGTCCGTCTGTCTGTTGAAATCACGCTACAGCCTTTAAAAATAGAGATATTGAGCTGAAATTTTGCACAGATTCTTTTCTTGTCCATAAGCAGGTTAAGTTCGAAGATGGGCTATATCGGACTATATCTTGATATAGCCCCCATATAGACCGATCCGCCGATTTGGGGTCTTAGGCCCATAAAAGCCACATTTATTATCCGATTTTGCTGAAATTTGGGACAGTGAGTTGTGTTAGGCCCCTCGACATCCTTCGTCAATTTGGCTCAGATCGGTCCAGATTTGGATATAGCTGCCATATAGACCGATCCTCAGATTTAGGGTCTTAGGCCCATAAAAGCCACATTTTATATCCGATTTGGATGAAAATTGACACAGTGAGTTGTGTTAGGCCCTTCAACATTCTTCGTCAATTTGGCCCAGATCGGTCCAGATTTGGATATAGCTGCCATATAGACCGATCCTCCAATTTATGGTCTTAGGCCCATAAAAGCCACATTTATAATCCGATTTCGCTGAAATTTGGGACAGTGAGTTGCGTTGAGCCCTTCAACATCCTTCATCAATTTGGCTCAGATCGGTCCAAATTTGGATATAGCTGCCATATAGACCGATCCTCCGATTTATGGTCTTAGGCCCATAAAAGCCACATTTACTATCCGATTTTGCTGAAATTTGGGACAGTGAGTTGCGTTGAGCCCTTCGATATCCTTCGTCAATTTGGCTCAGATCGGTCCAAATTTGGATATAGCTGCCATATAGACCGATCCTCCGATTTATGGTCTTAGGCCCATAAAAGCCACATTTATTATCCGATTTTGCTGAAATTTAGGACAGTGAGTTGCCTTAGGCCCTTCGAAATCTTTCTTTTATTTGGCCCTGATCGGTTCAGATTTGGATATAGCTGCCATATAGACCGATCTCTCGATTTAAGGTTTTGGGCCCATAAAAAGCGCATTTATTGTCCGATGCCGCCGAAATTTGGGACAATGACTTGTGTTGGGACCTTCGATATTTGTCTTCAATTTGGCTTAGATCGGTCCAGATTTGGATATAGCTGCCATATAGACCGATCTCTCGGTTGAACAATGTCTTGTACTTATAAGCATTTGGTCTAAATCGGATGATAGCTATAGAGCTGCTATGTGGCATAAGGTATGCATTTTTCACTGGATTTTGACGAAATGTGGTTCACATATATACCCGAGGTGGTGGGTATCCAAAGTGCGGCCCGGCCGAACTTAACGCCTTCTTACTAGTTTTATACTTTTTTTCTAAAGCAAGCTAAAAGTAACAGCTGATAATTGACAGAAGAAAGAATGCAATTACAGAGTCACAAGCTGTGAAAATATTTGTCAACGCCGACTATATGAAAAATCCGCAATTACTTTTTGGGCAACCCAATATTTGGCAGTGTAGGTCAGAGAAAGCCTTTCGCGTCGACGCAGTCCATGTTAAGGTCGTGGGCAACGGATGCGCATGTAACCCTGTGGGGACAGCGAAATGGCCGGTAGGACTACGAACATCCTATGGGGAGATCCAGATCGTGAGAATACGAGGCTATTACTGAAAGTAATAAGTAAGAAGGAGGTCAGTATAGCTTTCGGTATCATAACAGACACATAGGACTACTAGCTCACTTATGCAAAGGCGGTGCGGCAAGTGATACCAAGCGTAGGGCATGCGTGGAAGATTATGAGACTTTGGAGCATATCCTATGTCATTGCACGCCTTTCGCGTCAAACCGATATCGGCAGTTAGATGGAGACACAAAATCAAATGTGAACCAACTTATGGGCGTAGTATGGAAAACAATTAGGCATTTTGTAAGTATAGCGCTATGTTCCTGACATAAGTTTTCTTTTTATACCCTCCACCATAAGATGGGGGGTATACTAATTTCGTCATTCTGTTTGTAACTACTCGAAATATTCGTCTGAGACCCCATAAAGTATATATATTCTTGATCGTCGCGACATTTTATGTCGATCTAGCCATGTCCGTCCATCTGTTCGTCCGTCCGTCCGTCCGTCCGTCCGTCCGTCCGTCCGTCTGTCCGTCCGTCCGTCTGTCTGTCAAAAGCACGCTAACTTCCGAAGGAGTAAAGCTAGCCGCATGAAATTTTGCACAAATACTTCTTATTACTGTAGGTCGGTTGGTATTGTAAATGGGCCATATCGGTCCATGTTTTGATATAGCTGACATATAAACCGATCTTGGGTCTTGACTTCTTGAGCCTCTAGAGTGCGCAATTCTTATCCGATTGAAATGAAATTTTGCACGACGTGTTTTGTTATGATCCTAAACAACTGTGCCAAGTATGGTTCAAATCGGTCCATAACCTGATATAGCTGCCATATAAACCGATCTTGGGTATTGACTTCTTGAGCCTCTAGAGGGCACAATTCTTATCCGATTTGAATGAGTTTTTGCACGAAGTATTTCGTCATGATATCCAACAACTGTGCCAAGTATGGTTGAAATCGGTCCATAACCTGATATAACTGTCATATAAACAGATATGGGGATTTGACTTCTTGAGCTTCTAGAGGGCGCAATTCCTATCCTATTTGGCTGAAATTTTGCATGACGTATTTTATTTTTACTTTCAACAACTGTGTCAAATAAGGTTCAAATCGGTTTATAACCTGACATAGCTGCCATATAAACCGATCTGGGATCTTGACTTCTTGAGCCTCTAGAGGTCGCAATTATTATCCGATATGCCTGAAATTTTGTACGACGTATCCTCTCATGACCATCAACAAACGTTTTTTTATGTTCTGAATCGGTCTATAGCCCGATACAGATCCCATATAAATCGTTCTCTCTATTTTACTTTGTGAGCCCCAATGGGCGCAATTCTTATACGAATTGGCTGAAATTTTACACAGGTCTCCAACATATAATTTAATTGTGGTCCGAACCGGGCCATATCTTGATATCGTTTTAATAGCAGAGCAACTCTTTTCTTATATCCTTTTTAGCCTAAGAAGCGATGCTGGGAAAACAACTCGACAAATGCGATCCATGGTGGAGGGTATATAAGATTCGGCCCGGCCGAACTTAGCACGCTTTTGCTTGTTCGAGATTACTTTTTACACCTACCACCATATGATGTGGGGTATACTTATCCATTCATTTCTATTGTAACCACTGTTGCCGTTTTTGGTGCTGGAAAAATTGCCGAGGATAACTCTAAACTATATTACTTCTTGTCGATTCTTTGTAATCGTGGGGAATAAAACCATGATTATCGAGGGGAAAAATACGGTTACATGGGGTAGGGTCGATGCACCAGGCTTATATCCCTCTCACTCATTGATTAAAATTTCAGGAAAAAGGGGCTAAGTTATGGTATTGACTGTCTTTTGACCGTTAAGGGATATCTTCCAAATATCATAAATTCTTGGAAAAAAAGGGGAAAAGGGATATAGGCCTGGTGCCCCTTTTTCCGCTTTTTTACCCAAAAATTTGTAAAATTTACCCAAGAATTTATGAAATTTAGAAGATATCCCTTAACAGTCAATATCATAATTAACCCCCGTTTTTCCTACAATTTGAAGCAGTGAGTGAGAGGAATATTTAAGCCAGGTGCACACAAATAAGGGGAGGCCACCGTAGCGCAGAAGTTAGCATGTCCGCCTATGACACTGAACGCCTGGGTTGGAATCCTGGCAGGGCCATCAGAAAAAGCTTTCAGCGGTGGTTTTCCCCTCCAAATGCTGGCGACATTTGTGAGTTACTTTGCCATGTAAAAACTTCTCCCCAAAGAGGTGTCGCTCTGCGGCACGCCGTTCGGACTCGGCTATAAAAAGGAGGTCCCTTATCATTGAGCTTGAAATTGCATCGGACAGCACTCACTGATTTGTGAGCAGTTTGCCCCAGTTCTTTAATAGGCAAATTTGCATTTGCATACAAATAAGCTCAAATCCGGTTCATACTCATATGTTATGGGGTCCATTGCAACGGAAAATGGTTAGTAAATTCTCATATCTGGACTCAAACCCTTGAATCGGATATATACGAACTCAAGATTTCTTATGAGGAAATCGGTATAAAGGGTGCTATATCAAGATATAGGCCATCTTGGAATTTTATGCTGTGATTTTGACAAACAGACGGACGGACATGTCTATATCGTCTATAAATACAACGATCTACAATAGTATGCATACTTTGTAGAGTTGGAAAAATATTATTTAATGGGCTGCAAACGGAATGGAAAAATGGCCAACTCTTCGGTGGAAGGAATAAAAACAAAAATCTTATTTTAGCTTGTAGAACATTTGGTAGGTTTTGGTTGGGTTTGATAGGCAACACTGATTGTAACATCTCAAAATATTGGTTTACGAGCCGGGTCGTTGAAATTTAAATAACGATAGTGTTTGAAATATTAAAGATATCCGCTTAAAATTTTTAAGTACAAATCATTGTTCAATTTTCTAAAACCAAATATTAGTCTTTTTGGTAGCCATATCCAAATAAGTCACTGAGTCAAAATTCGGCGAAATCGGAAAAAAATGCGCCTTTTATGGGCCCAAGACCTTAAATCGAGAGATCGGTCTATTTGGCAGATATATCCAAATCTGGACCGATCTAGGCCATATTGCAGGCAGAGGGGCCTAAGACAACTAACTGTCCCTAATTTCGGCAAAATCGCACTATAAATCTACAATTTATGGGCCCAAAACTAAAATCGAGAGATCAGTCTATACGGCAGCTATATCTAAATCTTATCCGATTTAGACCAAATTGCAAAATGTTATCGAAAAACTTAACGCAACTTACTGGTCCGAATTTCGGCGAAATCGGACAATAAATGCACCTTTTATGGACTCAAAAAATTGTATTGAGAGATCGGTCTACAAGGCAGCTATATCCAAATCTGGACCGATGTGAGACAAATTGAAGAAAAATGTTGAAGGGCCTATGAGCCAAATTGAAGAAGAATGTTGAAGGGCTAATTTCGGCGAAATCGGATTACAAATGCGCCTTTTATGGGCCCAAGACCTTAAATCGAGAGATCGGTCTTTATGGCAGCTATATCCAAATCTGGACCGATCTAGGCCATATTGCAGAAAAATGTCGAGGGGCCAAACACAACTTACTTTCCCAAATTTCAGCAAAATCGAGTAATAAATGTGGCTTTTATGGGCCTGAGACCCCAAATCGGCTACATCTAATTCTGAAACAAATTTGATGGACCTCGGAGGATAGATTATTAAAATTCCTGTATCTTCGAGTAAAGCAAATATGTTAAAAAGGTAATAACTACGGTTGACATATGACAACAAATTATCCAAAATATGACGAACAAATACATGGGAGCTATATCTAAATCTGAACCGATTTCAACCATACTTTATGGATTCGTGGAATTCGTCGAGGAAAGCGTTGTACAAAATTTTGGGAAGATTGGTCAATAAATGCGCTTGCAGTGGGTCTAGAAGTGAAAATCGGGCGATTTATATATGGCAGCTAAACCTAAATTTGAACAGATTTCTAGGAAATTCACCAGTAATATCGAGAGTCATAGGAAATTCCTTCCTGTCGAATTTCGAGAGAATCGGTCAACAAATGACCATTTTACGGCAGTATTATTGCAAATCGGACGAACATGTATATGGAAGCTATATCTAAATCTGAACCGATTTCTATGAAATTCACAAATAATGTCGAGAGTCAAAGGAAAATCCTTCCCGCCAAATCTCGAGAGAATCGGTCGACAAATGACCATTTTATTGCTGTATTACTGCAAATCGGACGAACATATATATGGGAGCTATATCCAAATCTGTACGGATTTCTATGAAATTCATCAGTAATATTGAGAGTCATAAGAAATTCCTTCCTGTCGAATTTCGAGAGAATCGGTCAACAAATGACCATTTTTTTGCATTATTACTGGAAATCGGACGAACATATATATGGGAGCTATGGCCAAATCTGAACCGATTTCTATAAAAATTGCCAGTAATATCGAGAGTCAAAAAAAAAAAAATCCTTCCTGCCAAGTTTCGAGAAAATCGGTTGACAAATGACCTTTTTATTGCATTATTACTGCAAATCGGACGAATATATATATGGGAGCTATGTCCAAATCGGAACCGATTTTTTCCATTTTTTATGGGCTTCGTCTCTAGGCCCAAAAACATCCCCATACCAAATTTGAAGACGATCGGATGAAAATTGCGACCTGTAGTTTCTACACAAATTAACATGGACAGACAGACGAACGGACTGACGGACGAACAGGCGGACAGACGGACGGACAGACGGACGAACGGACAGACGGACGGACAGACGGACGGACAGAAGGACGGACAGACGGACGGACAGACGGACGGACAGACGGACGGACGGACGGACGGACGGACGGACAGACGGACGGACGGCAGACAGATGGACGGACAGACAGACGGACAGACGGACATAGCTGAATCGAATCAGAAAGTGATTCTGAGTCGATCAGTATGCTTATCAATGGGTCTATCTCTCTTTCTTTTGGCTGTTACAAACAAATGCACTGAGTTATAATACTACAGTTGTGGTGTAGGGTATAAATATATATTTTTTTGGGTGGGAAATGGACATTTCGATGTGTTGCAAATGGAATTATGAGTTGGATTTAAAATCTGCTGTTATATCTCAAATAGTTGTCGCACAAAGCAGTTGGCCAGCTTTGTCTTATCAATGCTAGGCAGTTATTTACAATGCATTAAAAACAGGAAATATGATACTGCAGGATTCTCTAGCTATATCAACTTTTCCATTTCCATTAATTTTTCCCTTTTGCGGTGGTAATACCGCAACGGCAAGGTTTCAACTTCAAGGCAAATTGGCAAGCGACCTAAGAACCAAAGGGCAACTTCATGCCTTGTTTCGTTTCATCCTCAGGGGGATTTTTTGCCTAAATTCTTTGAACTATACTCCATTTCTCCACCTTCCCCACCACTACTCACATATAAAAAACCACTCCGACACAGCGAAGCAACAACAAACAATTCTAAATTGTTTTATGGCATTTGTATTCAACGATTATTACTTTTCAGGTTTTGTATGCTTTGTTCTCATATTTAATTTGCAAGAATATCACTTTGTTTTCATATTTTCGTTTGTTGTTACATTTCTTTATTTTTTTGCGGGCAAAATTGAATTTTATTTTGAATATATCTTTGCTAAACATTTTCCCTCCTCAATGCTTTCCGTGGCTCTCTTGACAATTGTCTTCCTCCTCCATATTGAACTTCACTTTGCATTTTATTTTATTTTTTTTTTTTCCAGAAACATTTGCTTATGCGAACGAATTCATGCGTAAATGATCCCCTGTGGCCAATTTCACAACAAAAGAAAATGGCTTATTTGTCTATGGTGAAAATTATTATAAAGAAATATGGACTTTTTTTTCTTGGTTTTGGCGAGGGGATTGTGCCTGTTTCTATCTAACCCTCGGCCATAGGTGTTTTGGTGAAAGGGGTTTTGTGGTATTTTGCATACATGTGTGGATGTGAGGGGAGAATTATTGGTTTTTTTGTAATTGTCCGTAGATTTTAAATAGAAATGGGCAATAAAATTGAAATGTGTGGCATAAATTTGACATTTTGAAAATGGCCATATGAAAAATTTGAAAGAGAGTGTGATTTAAAGTTTGTTGAATAACATAAAATTGAGGAAATATTCAACACGTTCCCTATAAGTGGATTTTGGCTTATGGAACCATATGGACGCTATATCCAATTCTGAATTGATTATGATGATCTTTGGCAGGGATCTTTAAGATGGAACCAATCTGTTCAAAATTGTGATAACTACGACCCTGTAAGTGAAAACAGGGCGATGTATATTCGCAAGAGCCCTTGTCATTCTTGAAGTCCTCTATGGGAGTCGTCTTAAAACAGGTAAGAATAGCCCTGCCCTCCGATGACGATAACGCCAACCAATGAACCAGGGGGGCGCTGGTTTATTAAAATTTGTGCATATTAATCTGCACCGCTCAGACGCTGCCATGAATGAGCTGTTAGAACTATGGGGAGGCATGTCAGTTACGTAGCCCTCGTCCGGGAATAGTGATTATGATTAGGTTCTTGAACTCAGATCATGCCACATAAATTGCATCTACCAATTATCCACGGACCTGGGTATAAGCAATAGGGACAATGCTCCCAATTTCTACAACCGTATAAGGGAACAGGTAATAGACATTACAGATAGGTTAAAGACGCTTTTGACGAACAGTGACTCGGTCTTGACAGTCTTGGGCAGCAACTTTTCCACCCAGTGCTCTTTTTCCTATAGTGACATAGGTTATGTCAGAATGAAGTCTGGAAATTCTACCAAACAATTAAACATCAAACCGATGGCTTTGGTGCAGGCACATCCTCCTGCAGAGACAAAGAGGGAAACCTGGTAACTGCCACAGATGGCATGCTGAGGATATGGAAAGTACATTTCACTGCTAGTGTCCGACGTTGGCGGCGAAGAGGATACCGCATAAACAATCCCTGATAATGGTTTAGAATGTTTACCTCCTAGTCAGAATAAGTTCCAAATAGCAGTACAAAAATTGCAAATTTTGCCCATGAACATTCCACTAAGGAACAGGGGCAAACTTTTCACATATCGATGAGTGCAGACCGATTCAAGTTTAAGCTCAATGATAAGGGACCTTCTTTTTATAGCCGAGTCCGATCGGCGAGCCGCAGTGCGACACCTCTTGGGAGAGAAGTTTTACATGGCATAGTACCTCACAAATGTCTCCAGCATTAGGAGGGGAAAACCACCGTTGAAATTTTTTTCTGATGGTCTAGCCAGGATTTGAACCCAGGCGTTCAGCGTCATAGGCGGGCATGCTAACCTCTGCGCTACGGTGGCCTCTGACTGAATAACAACGAGACAGCAGGAGCCGACGGGTTACCCGCTGAACTATTTAAGACCGGAGGCGACACGCTGATAAGGCGTAAGCATCAGCTGATCTGCGCAATCTGGCTAGAAGAACCCATACCCGATAATTGGAACCTCAGCAGACTATGTCCCGTACACAAGAAAGGAGACAATACGGAATGTGCCAACTACAGAGGAATAAGTCTCCTCCCCATCGCATACAAGACACTCGAGCGTACTGTGTGAAAGATTAAAACCTAAAGTCAATGAGATAAATGGGCCCTATTAATGCGGCTTTAGACGGCCTAGGCCAGATATTCACACTGCGCCAAATCCTGGAAAAGACCAGAGAATGACAAATCAATACCTACCATCCTTTTGTTGACTATAAAGCCGCTTTCGATATTCTTTTACGTTCAAAGGTATTTCAAGCCATGTCTGAGTTTGGTATCCCTGCAAAATTAATAAGACTATGCAGGATGACACTTCCTCAGTAAGAATAGCAAAGAATCTCTCCGAACCATTTAATACCAAACTAGGTATCAGACAGGAGACAGCCTAACGTGTGATCTCTTTAATATCGTACTGGAGACGATTATACGAGATGCAGATGTGAATGGATATGGCTCACTAATCACAATTGAACACTTGCTACTCGCCTATGCCGACGTTATTGACATCATAGGTCGGTCACCGGAAGTAGTAACTGCAGCCTTTGAAAGAATCGAAAGAGAGTCAGTGAAAATGGATCTGGCAGTAAATAGAGATAAGACGAAATGGAAGGTTTCAACTCCCAAAAAGCCTTGCACAACTGGGCAGATAAAGAAAATGGAGAAAATTGGGACCCCAACTTTGAGGTAGTCGGCAACTTTATCTACCTCGGCACCGTCGTAACCGAAACGAATGACACCAGTTTTGAGATTAAGCGAAGAATAATACTGGCAAACAGATGCTACTTTGGACTAAGTAAGCAGTTTGGAAACAAGGCCAGCTCTCGACAGACGAAGATTACACTATACAAGGCACTGATACTACCCGTGCTGTTATATGGTTCTGATGCATGAGTACTTGTGAAAGCAGCTGAGGCAGTACTTGGAGTATTTGAGCGAAAGACTCTTCGTTAAACATATGGACAAGTTTGCGTTAACGGAGAATATAGGCGGCGTATGAACCACGAGCTGTATGACGACGATAGCATAGCTACATTCATCAAAATACAACGGCTACTTTGGCTGATCATGTTGTCAGAATGAATGATGAAGCTCCATAAAAGAAGTCTTTTAAAGGCAAACACCGTGGTACACGCAAACCGGGAAGACCAAAAGCCCGATGGAAAGATCGAGTGGTGGGAGACATCTCGAAACTTGGTGTCAGAGATTATAAAATGAGCAGAAGATAGAGACGCTTGGAACGTTATTCTATGTTCGGCTAATGGAATAAATGTTCTGTCATAGCCAACTGAAGTAAGTAAGTAAGTATAGTAAATGTTTTCAGGCCCTTCTGATTAAATGCCCCAAACGAGAATCGCCGCAATGTGGGACATAATCGGAAAAACTTCGGCGTATTGAAATCTTCATTTGTGTCCCCATTGCTAAACCTTTTTGCTGGATCAAAAATCTCTATAAAAGACAAGATTTGCAACACATCGAAATCTGCATTTTCGACCCTACGAAGTATTCATATTTTGGAAGGTACTGAAATTATAAGGCAATTTAATGATGTATCTGTGTCTGTCCGTCCTTGTGTTGTAAAAACTCAATAGTCTTCAAAACTTGAAATATTGATCTAAAATTTGGCACAGACACGTATTTTTGCTGCAAGCAGGTTACTGGCCAAATCGTACCATATTTGGATAAAGCTGCCATATAGATCGATCTGCCGATTAAGGGCCTAAACCCATAAAAGCTGCATTTATTACTGATCCGACCTAAATATGGTTCAGATCGAACTATTGGGTTGCCCAAAAAGTAATTGCGGATTTTTTAAAAGAAAGTAAATGCATTTTTAATAAAACTTAGAATGAACTTTAATCAAATATAGTTTTTTTACATTACAGAGTCACAAGCTGTGAAAAAATTTGTCAACGCCGACTATATGAAAAATCCGCAATTACTTTTTGGGCAACCCAATATATTTAGCAATAAACCCATGTGCCGATTTGGGGTCTGAAACATATAAAAAACTGCCTTTATTACCCAATTTCGATGAAATTTGAAACAGCGAGTTGTTTTAAGCCTCCCGACATCCGGCTCAAATATGGTTCAGATCGGACTATACTTAGTTATAGCTGCCATATAGACCGATCTTCCAATTTATGGTTTTAATCCCATAGAAAGCGATTTGTTTGCCTGATTTTGCTGAAACTTTGACTTGTATTAGAGTGCTCGGGCCTTGAATCGAATATGTTTCAGGTCATCCCCTAATTAAGCAAGGCTATGGATGTGGCAGGGGGGTTATAAAAAACCAGGATGATTAATATATCCATGTTGGTGGGTATCCAAAGTTCGGTACGGCCGAACTTACAAGTTTTTATACCCTCCACCATAGGATGGGGGTATACTAATTTCGTCATTCTGTTTGTAACTCCTCGAAATATTCGACTAAGACCCCATAATGACATTTGAAGTCGATCTAGCCATGTCCGTCCGTCTGCCCGTCCGTCCGTCTGTCTGTCGAAAACGCGTTTACTTTCGAAGGAGTAAAGCTTGAATATTTTTCACAATATTTCTCATTAGTCTAGGTCGGTTGGGATTGTAAATGGGCTATATCGGTCCACATTTTGATATTGCTGCCATAGAAACCGATCTGGAGTCCTGACTTCTTGAGCCACTAGAGGGCACAATTATTTTCCGATTTGGCTGAAATTTTGCATGAGGTATTTTGCTGTGACTTTCAACAACTGTGCTAAGTT
Organism: Stomoxys calcitrans; assembly: GCF_963082655.1. Classification (NCBI taxonomy): domain Eukaryota; kingdom Metazoa; phylum Arthropoda; class Insecta; order Diptera; family Muscidae; genus Stomoxys; species Stomoxys calcitrans. The sequence continues at coordinate 145,413,716 of NC_081555.1, read as the reverse complement.
AGGTTCAAATCGGTCCATAACCTGAAATAGCTGCCCTATAAAGCGATCTTGGGTCTTGACTTCTTGAGCCTCTAGAGGGCGCAATTCTTATCCGATTGGAATGAAATTTTGCACGACGTATTTTGCTATGACTTCCAACAACTATGCTAAGTAAGGTTCAAATCGGTCAATAACCTGATATAGCTGCCCTATAAACCGATCTTGGGTCTTGACTTCTTGAGCCTCTAGAGGGCGCAATTCTTATCCGATTTGAATGAAATTTAACAAGAAGTATTTTGTTATGATATCCAACAACTGTGCCAAGTGTGGTTCAAATCGGTCCATAACCTGATATAGCTGTCATATAATCTGATCTGGGGTCTTGACTTCTTGAGCTTCTAGAGGGCGCAATTCCTATCCGATTAGGCTGAAATTTTGCATGACGTAGTTTATTGGGACTTTCAATAACTGTGCCAAGTACAGTTCAAATTGGTTCATAACCTGATATAGCAGCCATATAAACCCAATCTGGGATCTTGACTTTTTGAGCCTCTAGAGGTCGCAATTATTATTGGATTTGCCAGAAATTTCGTACGATGGATCCTCTCATGACCATTAACATATGTGTTTGTTGTGGCCTGAATCGGTCTATAGCCTGATACAGCACCCATATAAATCGATCTCTCTATTTTACTTCTTGAGTCCCCAAAGGGCGCAATTCTGACATTTTACACAGGTCTCCAACTTATAATTTTATTGTGGTCCGAATCGGACCATATCGCTATAATAGCAGAGCAAATAGTTTCTTTTATCCATTTTTTGCCTAAGAAGAGATGCCGGAAAAAGAACGCGCAAATGCGGTCCATGGTGGAGGGTATATAAGATTCGGCCCGGCCGAACTTAGCACGCTTTTACTTGTTTAGCCTAAGAACAAACGCTGTTGATTTTGGTAAAAATCGGTTCAGATTATAGCTCCCATACATATGTATCGCCCGATTAGCACTTAAATGACCGTAGGAGCTACAATTTTCAACCGATCTCCACCAACCTTGGCACGAATTGTTTTGTTACCGATCTTAACATATCTGCAAGATTCCATCACTGTCGGTTCCGATTTGGATATATCTCCCATATATATGTATCTCCAACTTGAAAATTTGTCAATATTTTGAAACAATGAAATCTGTACTGGACGGTATGTGCCACATAGCTGCCGTTCAAACCATACTGCCTCAAAAACATTTAGGGTTCATAAAAAGCTCAATTTCTTCAGATGAGGCACATTATTCTTTTCATTCGATTTCGGTGAAATTTCGAAATTTACCTTTTTGATTAAAAGTATTTTGAATTTTTTTTTTGTTGGATTGCAAATCGGATTATATTCATTCAGCTGAACAACGGTGCTTTGCTGTATAGTGTGTAATTTACGTCCAACACCATTAACATATTTGAATAATTCTTGTTGACAGTTGTGAGCGGTGTTAAAATCATAAGGGGTTCACACTATTACGAATTCCTTCACTGAACATTCCACTCTGATCCCTTAAGTTTGCCTGCGGCCCCATTGTGTTTTATTTTAAAACTAAGTGCTCTCATGTAAATGCTTAAAACTTCCTATTTCCATGGGTGTATTTAAGCTATGAATAGCAAGTGCCTTAAAATAATCCGTTGTTATTACACAATTTCCTTAGTTTGTGCTAAAAATTTAACATTTTTGTGCTCGCTATATGAGGTTGCTCACTCGACCGAGGTTGACAAGTTTTTGTTTTTTTTTTTTTTTGTTTTCCTACCAAACCGGAAAACATGTCAAGTCTTCGTTGGCGTCTTTTTTGCGCCTCTGACCAGTTTTGTAGTCGTTGACATGTTTTTCCAGGCGTTTAGCCACCAAAAAGCAAAAAAAAAAACAGTGTCCTTTTTTGTTTTCTTTGCGTGGCAGTGTTACTTTCACAGCGTGCTTGTGTGAAATGTTATGAGTTTGGGGTGGAGGTGGTGGGGGTTTTTGATGAGCACCTTTTGTGCTTAACACCTAGTTTTAAATTTAAATATTCATATTAGTTGTGTGTTTATAATCCCTAAATGTATGCTTTAGTTTTGTTCTTTTTGGCCCCCGGATTCCTTTCATCTTTACGTGTGTCAAATTGTTATTGTTCTTGTACACCTACCTACCTACCTACCCACTTCGTTTGGCCATCTTTGGATTTTGTTTGTGTTGGATGTTAGTGTTGTTGTTGTAGACTATGTTATTGTAGTCTTATAATGGGTTTTACATGCAAATGTGTAAGCTTTATGCGATTTTATATGTGTGGGTGCGTGTGTGTGTGTGTGAAAGTGTTTAAATTACTGCCACTGTGTACTTGTCGGTTTTTTGTGAAAGTCTTACAAGTTCTCGTTGATATCTATGTTAGGAGGTGGCACAGCAAAAACCATAGTGTTTGTCACAAGTATATGTGTACACAGTAAGCTCGCAACATTTCAAGGAGAGTTAAATGTTGGGAAATTTTTTTATATGGGAACACTATTTATAAAAATGTTTATATTAAAATCATATAAATGGAATAAAGAAATTAAAGTTATTAGGGAAAAAGAAGCAAGTATAAACCGGGCCAAACCTTATATACCCTCCACCATGGATCACATTTGTCAAGTTCTTTGAATGACTTTTTCACTATATATTTGAGCTATATCAAGTTATTGACCGATATGGAACGAATTTGTCATGACTGTTAGAAGTCATAGAAAAATACCACCTCCAAAAACTTTCAGGCAAATCTAGTAAAAATTACGCCCTCCCGGGGCTCAGAGTGTCAAATTGGAGAATCGGTTTATATGACAGCTATATCGGGTTATTAACCGATTTAGACCATACTTGGCTAAGATATTGGAAGTCATACTAAAACTACATATGCAAAATTTCAACTAAATTGGATAAGAATTGCGCCCTCTAGAAGCTGAAGAAATTTCATCGGGAGATTGGTTTATATGGCTGCTGTAACAGGGGCGGACCCTCCCCTATACCCTAATTTTCAGAAACGCCAGATCTCATCTCATAGATGGGTGGTGCGATTTAAGCGGAATTTTGTGTGCTCTCATATGGTACCCTAAAAATAAAAATTTGGTATCAAAATTTTGGATGGGGTACCTAGGCGCGCTGCCCCACCCTAAAACCTGTCAAACATATATTTAGACCAATCACGGCAATATGGGACTCAAATGAAAGGTATTTAGGATAAGTAAACGTATCTGATATCCAATTGTCGGACCAAGTGCTAGGGGGACCATCCCAAGCCCCAAAACATCCCTAAATCGGACATATTTACCGACCATGGCAATATGAGACTCAAATGAAAGGTATTTATGAGTAGAATACGAATGGAATAACTAAATGTGGGACCAGGTTTTTGGGGGGTCCACCCCTTCCCCAAAACACCCCCAAACAGGATTTATTTACTGACCTTGGGAGTATGGTGCTTAAATAAAAGGTATTTGAGTGTTGAATTCGAATCTGATATCCAAATATGGGCCAAAGTGTTTGGGAGGCCGCCTCTCCCCAAAAATATCCCCCAAAGGGGACAAATTTACGACCATAGCAATATGGGGCTCACACAAATTTGATATCAATATTCGGGAAAAGTGTCTATAGGGCCACTCTACACCCACAACATATTGCTGACTATAGCAATATGAGGCTCAAATAAGGTGTTTTTGGAGTATCCGATATATATTTTCAAGGCAAATTCACTGAGTGGCCGCCCATCCCCCAAAACACCCCCCAAGCCGGTTATGTTCGCCGACTATGGAAATATGGGGCTCAAATTAATGGTACTTGGAAGTAGACCACGTGTCTGATATCAACATTAGGGATCAACTCTCTAGGGGACGTCCCACCACCATAACAATCCCCAAATAGGACATATTGCCTCACCAAGACAATTTGGGTATTAAAGAGAGTGGAACAAAATTTTTATAGTTTTAAGGGCCAATACACCAAACTGGACATATTTGCTGACTTTTGCAATAAGGAGTTTAAATGAGATTTGAAAACGAATTTGATACCCAATTTTGAGGTCAATGGCAATATGGGGTTAAAATAAATGATATGTAGATATATGAGGATTTCGAGGTGTTACAAACGGAATGGTATAGACTGATCTGGACATTATTTGGCACAGTTGAGGAAGTCATAAGAGAACACTGAATACAATTTCAGTTAAATCGGACAAAAATTGCTGATTATGAAGACTCAAGAAGTCAAATCGGGAGATCGGTTTATATGGGAGCTATATCAGGTTATAGACCGATTCGGACCGTACACTAAATGCAAAATTTCAGCCAAATCGGACAAAAATTGCTGCTTCCAAGGACTCAAAATGGCTAATCGGTAGATGGGTTTCTATGGGAGCTATGTCAGGTTATGCACCGTATTTGGCACAGTTGTTGAAAATCATAACAGAATCCTACATGCAAAATTTCAGCCAAATCGGACAACAATTGCGGCTTTTAGGTACTCAATAAGTCTAATCGGTAGATCGGTTTATATGGGAGCTATATCTAAATCTGAACCGATAAGGCCCATTTGCAATTCTCAAAGACCTTTATCAATATTAAGAATCTTTTCAAAATTTCAAGCGGCTAGCTTAACGCGTTCGACCGCCATCGTGATTTCGACAGACGGAGATGGCGAGAATGACTCAGAACGTCGAGACGAATATTTCGAGGTATTACAAACGGAATGACTGGATTAGTGTACCCCCATCCTATGGTGGTGGGTATAAAAATGTTTACCTGTGGAATGATTTTGAGCTTCTAAACAACAATTGAAGCACTTGCTAAACACCAGAAAATGTTTACTATTTAAGCAAAAAATTACTGCTGTCCCATTTTCAGCAGATTTTCTGCTTTTACCTCAAATATTTCTGCTGTTTTTACTAAAAAAATCTCTGAGTGTAGACTTTTTGATTGGGTTTTGACTCTAAATTTCGATAACAATTTCAATGAATTATCATGTGAAACTGCGCAACCACTGTTCAACTTTGTACTCCTTTCTTGTCAACGCTTGATGTTGCTCTAGCTGCTTATTGTTGCACTCTTGTCTCCATGATAAGAAAGTTCGTAATAATGAGCAATGTCTCTTGACGCCTTTTGTTGCTGTTGGATGGCTGGTTGACTGTCTGATGGGCTGCTTGGTTGGGTTGGTTTGGTTTGGTTTATAGTGTGTTACTAAATTTGTTGTTGTTGTTATTATTGTTTTCGTTGTTATTGTTATTCATGCTTAAGCTTCAGCTGCTATTGCTGCTGCCGCCGCTTTCACTCAGATGGCAGCAGTTGAGTTGCGTTGGGTTGGGTTGCGTTGGGTGGATTGGGCGTTGGATAGTGGTTTGATGCCACAGACCGGTAATTAAGATAAGAGCTAATTGCAGACAAGTTGCTGTTGTGTGTAGCTTGTCCTCGTATACCATCGACCGAAAAGGACATAAAACTCCTGTAAAACGGGAGTATGTTAAATGTCACTAAACTTTGCTTTCTTGGTGTTCGTTTTTTGCTGTTTTTGCCACTGATGCTGCTGTTTTATAAATAGAACGTTTAAAAATGATGTAGCACAAAAAATTTTCCTCCACCAGTTTTGGTAAAAGCATCATGAATCTTAAGGAAGTTGGTGGTTTGTTGTTATAGTATCAACAGATTTATTTAATTTTATAGTTTTAACACTTTTTCGAATCGAGATGTCTTGGAGGGAGTTATGGAAATGGTTTCGTAAAGGAAAATGATGGAGTTAGTTATGAGTATAGTAAGCACATTATTAGGAATTTGTGTAAGGCTTCGTGTAAAATTTCACAGACATTTTTTGTGTAGGAAATTTTGTTATTGACATTTTAATTAAATACCAAATTTCATTGAAAGTAGCTGTAATGAGAAAATTTTAATGAACATTTTAAAGGGAATGTTAAGAAATATTTTATGAGACATAAGGAAAATAATTGGTTGAAATTTTGCTTTTAAGAAAATGTACGTAAAGTCATTCAAATTTCGTCTTAAGAGAAAATTTCATTTAGAACATCTACTGGGTTGCCCAAAAAGTAATTGCGGATTTTTCATATAGTCGGCGTTGACAAATTTTTTCACAGCTTGTAACTCTGTAATTGCATTCTTTCTTCTGTCAGTTATCAGCTGTTACTTTTAGCTTGCTTTAGAAAAAAAGTGTTAAAATAGTATATTTGATTAAAGTTCATTCTAAGTTTTATTAAAAATGCATTTACTTTCTTTTAAAAAATCCGCAATTACTTTTTGGGCAACCCAATATATACCATCGAAGCAATTGTAGTTGTATGATGAAAACACCCATCACTACCACAGAGACATATGGTTTGGAAAGGATTAGCTAGTGTGACAACGAGTTGAACCTGGTTAGTGTCGTACTCATGCGTTTTCGCAAAAACACCGATATAGGTACGACCTTTAAAGCCTTACAACCCAATCACCAATGGCGAAACGCGCCCCACAATGGTTGATGTGTGGTAATCTCTGGCTTTCATTTTCCTTTGCAACATATCTTCGATCACTTCACTCGTCTCTCAAGATCTCAGATCGATTTATATGGCAGCTATATCAGGTTATATACCGATTTGCGCTATACATAGCACAGTTATTGGAAGTCATAACAAAACACCTCATGCGAAATTTCAGTCAAATAGGATAAGAAGTGCGCCCTCTAGAGGCTCAAGAAGTCAAGACTCAAGATCGGTTTATATGGCAGCTATATCAGGTTATAGACCGATTTGAACCATACTTGACACTATTGTTGGACATCATAACAAAACACCTCATGCAAAATTTCAGTCAAATCGGATAAGAAGAGCGGCTCTAGAAGTTAAGACTCAAAATGGGTTTATAAAGGGTGATTTTTTTGAGGTTAGGATTTTCATGCATTAGTATTTGACAGATCACGTGGGATTTCAGACATGGTGTCAAAGAGAAAGATGCTCAGTATGCTTTGACATTTCATCATGAATAGACTTACTAACGAGCAACGCTTGCAAATCATTGAATTTTATTACCAAAATCAGTGTTCGGTTCGAAATGTGTTCAAATTTTGACAAATTTTGTTCAGCGATGAGGCTCATTTCTGGTTGAATGGCTACGTAAATAAGCAAAATTGCCGCATTTGGAGTGAAGAGCAACCAGAAGCCGTTCAAGAACTGCCCATGCATCCCGAAAAATGCACTGTTTGGTGTGGTTTGTACGCTGGTGGAATCATTGGACCGTATTTTTTCAAAGATGCTGTTAGACGCAACGTTACGGTGAATGAACACATTTCGAACCGAACACTGATTTTGGTAATAAAATTCAATGATTTGCAAGCGTTGCTCGTTAGTAAGTCTATTCATGATGAAATGTCAAAGCATACTGAGCATCTTTCTCTTTGACACCATGTCTGAAATCCCACGTGATCTGTCAAATACTAATGCATGAAAATCCTAACCTCAAAAAAATCACCCTTTATAACGGCTATATAAGGTTACGGACCGATTTGAACCATACTTGACACAATTGTTGGATATCATAACAAAATACTTCGTGCAAAATTTCATTCCAATCGGATAAGAAGTGCGCCCTCTAGAGGCTCAAGAAGTCAAGACCCAAGATCGGTTTATATGGCAGCTATATCAGGTTATGGACCGATTTGAACTATTCTTAACACAGTGTTTGGAAGTCATAACCAAACATGTCGTGCCAAATTTCAGCCAAATCGGATAGGAATTGTGCACTCTAGACGCTCAAGAAGTAAAGTCGGAGGACAACCTAGTCAAAGGTTGTAGGAGGACAACCTAGCGTGGGGAAAACCATCTAACTCTAGTAGTCAAAAATACCAACAGAAGTGCATAACAATTCAGTAGTCTGCTAATGGATCAAACGATACCAACTAAGTTAGTATAGGACTTTGATTACGAAATCATGTTTTCATAGAAAAGAGACTTGGTGGCACCCTCGAAAAATTTTTGTAATATGCGAATAATCCTCCTCCTCTCTTCCTATACTTTTCTCACACTTTCCCCCGCACCGCACTGTTCTTAAGAAAATAATTTTCACACGTAATCTGCTGTAAATATTCTATGTAATTGAATTCTACCACTTAAGCACGTGGACCCATTAAAAGAAGAAAATCTCTTATCCTTCAGAGCAATGAAATGAAAATATGCGCCAGCAAAAACGAGAAAATGAGAAGTGAAAAAAACACAAGAAAAAGCACCACACGGCAAATAAATTATTTAAAACTCATAATGATTTTTCTTAAGCGCGCATAATTTTTCCCTTATGGCAAAGAAATTAAAATATGATTTTCTCCCCCCAAACCCATCCATTCAGCATCCCGCATCCTGCCAACAACAATTTAGCTGTGATACGCGCATTTGGTTAACACGAAACCATTCCACAACAAAAGGAGAAAATTAATTATGAACCGTCTGTAGGTGGAGCATTTGAAAATGGCAAAGTAAACATTAAAAAAAAAAATAAATTACAGTGCGATGCAAGCGGCGGAGATAGCTTGGCTATCTAAAATTGGTGTAGGGGAAATAAAAAAAAAAAAAAAAAATTGAATAGAAAGCATCGAATATGATCCCGAGCTAAATAGATTATGTTCGAAAAATCAAGGAAAGATTTTAATGATCAAAATAAAAGAGCGCAAACAGACAAACCAAACGATCCGGCCCGTCGCAGTGCTGTAGGTTTATGCGGCCTAAGCACAATAAGCACTGGCAGTGATGAGTTTGTTGTTCTTGGCACTGACGATTAGTTTGTATCGGATTAGTTGAAAGTAAGGCTTTCTTCTCTCTTACTGCGCTAGAGAGTGTTGGATGACTAATTTAGCCCTGTTTCAAAACAAAAGCATGCTCTACACCGTACTCAATTGTCGTTGGGTATGTAGAGCACCTTAATCAATTCGAGAATAGTGTTGATGAAGATATATGGCATATCAGAAATCGCGATCTACCATGCTAGACAAAGTGTTTTGAATAAAAACAAACACTTGCTCAACATTTATAAGTTGTTTGTTATGCTAATCTTGAATATGATCCCGAGCTAGAACATGATCGAACATATAAAAAGGCGTTAAACTCGGCCGGGCTGAACTTTGGTTATACACCACCTCGATTATATATGTAATGCATCTTTCATCACAATCCGGTGAAAAATTCATAATTTATACCCCCATAGCAGCTATAGCGAAATATGGTTCGATTTGGACCAAATATGGCACTGATATTGAGTGTGGTCTATTAAGTACAAGTCACTGTTCAATTTTGTAGAACCCAATATTGGACTTTTTGGTAGCCATAACCAAATATTGACCGATTTGAACCATACACGACACGGATGTTGAAAAGCTTAACATAAGTCACTGCGTCAATATTCAGCGAAATCGGATAATAAATGTGCCTTTTATAGGGCCAACACTTTAAATCGAGAGATCGGTTTATATGGCAGCTATACCGAAATCTGAACCGATTTGGGCCGAATTGAAGAGGGCTGACGAAGGGCCTAACACAACTCACTATCCCTAATGTCGGCGAAATTCGAAAAAAATGTGCCTTTTATGGGCCCAAAATTTTAATCGAGAGACCGGCCAATATGGAAGCTATATCCAAATTTGGACCGATCTAGGATAAATTGCAAAATTATCTCGAAGACCTAACGCATCTCACTGTTCCAAATTTCGGCAACATCGGACAATAAATGCACCTTTTATGGGCCTAAAACTTTAAATCGAGAGATCGGTCTATATGGCAGCTATATCCAAATCTGGACCGATCTGAGCCAAATTGAAGAAGGATGTTGAAGGGCCTAACACATCTCACTGTCCCAAATTTCGTCGAAATCAAACAATAAATGCGACTTCTATGGGCCGAAGACCTTAAATGGAGAGATCGGTCTATATGGCAGCTATATACAAATTTGGACCGATCTAGGCCATATTGCAGAAAGATGTCGAGGGGCCAAATTTCGGCGACATCGAACATAAATGCGCCTTTTATGGGCCTAAAACCTTAAATCGAAAGATCGATCTATATGACAGCTATATCCAAATCTAGAACGATCTGAGCCAAATTAAAGAAGGGCCTAACACAACTCACTGTCCCAAATTTCGCCGAAATCGGACAATAAATGCGCCTTCTATGGGCCCAAGACCTTCAATGGAGAGATCGGTCTATATGGCAGCTATATCCAAATTTGGACCGATCTAGGCCATATTGCAGGAAGATGTTGAGAGGCCTAACTTAACTCACTGTCCCAAATTTCGGCAACATCGGACAATAAATGCACTTTTTATGGGCCCAAGACTTTAGATGGAGAGATCGGTCTATATGGCAGCTATATATAAATTTGGACCGATCTAGGCCATATTGTAGGAAGATGTTGAGAGGCCTAATATAACTCACTGTCACAAATTTCGTCTAAATCGGATAATAAATGCGCCTTCTATGGGCCCAAGACTTTAGATGGAGAGATCGGTCTATATGGCAGCTATATATAAATTTGGACCGATCTAGGCCATATTGCAGGAAGATATAGAGGGGTCTAACATACATCACTGTCCCAAAAATTTCGGTGACATCGGACTATAAATGCGCCTTTAATGGGCCTAAAACCTTAAATCGAGAGATCGGTCTATATGGCAGCTATATCCAAATCTGGACCAAACAGGGCCAAATTCAAGAATGATGTTGACTGGCTAAACACAACTCTTTGTTTCAAATTTCAGCAAAATCGGATATTAAATGTGGCTTTTATGGGCCTAAGACCCTAAATCGGCGGATCGGTATATATGGGGGGGGGGGGGGCTATATCAAGATAGAGTCCGATATCGCCCTTCTTAGAACTTAAGCTGCTTATGAACAAAAAAAATTTTTGCAAAACTTTAACTCAACGCGTGATTTCAACAGACAGACGGACGGACTTGTCTAGATCGTCTTAGATTTTTACGCTGATCAAAAATATGTATTCTTTATAGGGTCGGAAATAAATATTTTGATATGTTGCAAACGGAATGACAAAATGAATATACCCCCATCCTTCGGCGGTCGATATAAAAATCACGGAAATCAAAATACTTAGATGAAGTTGTGGTCGGAAATTAGTGTCAAAAACCTATAAAATCGGGATAAAATGTTTGGTAATTTCAATCAGGATGAAATTACACCTTTTTGCACTAAGGTTTCAAAATATAACAAGTAAAAGCGTGCTATGTTTGGCCGGGCCGAATCTCATATATCCTCCACCATGGATCGCATTTGTCAATATCATTGGCCGATATCTCTTTATAGACAAATAAAAGATAATGGATAAGAATTGTTATGGTATTTCAGCTATACCAAGGCAAGCTACACTAAAGTGAAATTCATTGTGCAAAACTTCCGCAAAATCGGAAAGAATTGCTCCCTCTAGAGGCTCAAGAACTATAGTCGGGAGATCGGTTTATACTGAAGCTATATCAGGTTGTTAACCGATTTGGGCCATACCAAGCGCAGTTGTTGATGGTCAAGCCAGAAAACTTCAGGCTAAATTTCAGTCAAATGGGATAATAATTGCGCCCTCTAGCGGCTCAAGAAGTCAAGTTCCGAAATCGGTTTATATGGAAGCTTTATCAGGTTATGGACCGATTTGAGCCATACTTGACACAGTTGTTGATGGTCAAACCAGAACACTTCATGCTAAATTTCAGCCAAATGGGATATTAGTTGCGCCCTCTATCGGCTCAAGAAGTCAAGATCCTAAATCGGTTTATACGGGGGCTTTACCAGGTTTGAGCCATAATTGGCGAAGTTGTTAATGGTCAAACCAAAACGCTTCGTGCAAAATTTCTGTCAAATCGGATAGTAATTGCACCCTCTATCGGCTCAAGAAATTAAGATCCGAAATCGGTTTATAAGGGAGTTATTGTATATCAGTTTGTGAACTGATTTAAGACACAATTAACACAGTTGTTGATGGTCAAACAAAAACGCTTCGTGCAAAATTTCAGATAAATAAGATAATAATTGCGCCCTCTGGCGCCTTAAGAAATAAAGATACGAAATCGGTTTATATGGGAGCTATATCAGATTATGAACCGATTTAGACCATACTTGGCTGATTTGTTGAAAGTCATAATAAACCACTTGGTGTAAAATTTCAGCCAAATCTGATAAGGATTATGCCCTTTATAGGCTAAAGAAATCAAGACCTAAGGTCGGTTTACATGGCAGCTATATCAAAACATGGACCGATTTGGGCTGTTTACAATCCCCACCAACCAACACTAATAGAAAGTATTTGTGCAAAATTTCAAGCGCCTAACTTTACTCCTTTGAAAGTTTGAGTGCTTTAGATAGACAGTCGGACGGGCGGACATACCCCCATCCTATGGTGGAGGGTATCGAGCCTCACAATGTAAAGATCCGATATGGGATTATATGGTAGCTATATCAGATTATAAACCGATTTGAACCATACCTGGCACAATTCTTAGAAGTCGGAACAAAAGATTTCATGCAAAATTTCAACAAAATCGGATTATAAGTGCGCCCTCTAGCGGCTCCATATCCGAAATCGATTTATATGGGAGCTATATCAGGTTATAAACCGATTTGAACCATACTCGCCACAATTATTGATGGTCATACAAAAATATTTCTCTTCAAAGAGGTGTCACACGCCGTTCGGACTCGGCTATAAAAAGGAGGCCCTTTATCACTGAGCTTAAACTTGAATCGGACTGCACTCATTGATATGTGAGAAGTTTGCCCCTGGTCCTTAGTGGAGTGTTCATGGGCAAAACTTGCAATTTGCATATAAAAATACTTCAAGCAAAACTTTAGCCAAATCGGATAATAATTGCGCCCTCTATCGGCTCAAGAAGTCAAGATCCGAAATCGGTTTATAAGAGTGCTTTATGAGGTTATGTACCGAGTTGAGCCATACTTAGCAAAGTTGTTGCAAGTCATAATAAAATACTTTGTGCAATATTTCAGCCAAATCGTATAGGAATTGCGCCCTCTAGAGGCTAAAGAATTCAAGAGCCAAAGTCGGTTTATATGACAGCTATATCAGGTTATGAACCGATTTGAGCCATACTTAGCACAGTTGTTGAAAGTTATAGCGAAACACATCGTCCAAATTTCATTCCAATCGGATAAGAATTGCGCCATATAGAGGCTCAAGAAGTCAAGACCCAAGATCTTTTTATATGACAGCTATACCAGTTTATGGACTGATTTGCACCACACTAAGCACAGTTGTTGGATATCATAACAATACACGTCCGGCAAAATTTCATTCCAATTGGATAAGAATTGCGCCTTTTAGAGGCAGAAGAAGTCAAGACCCAAGATCGTTTATATGACAGCTATATCAAAACATGGACCGATTTGGCCCATTCACAATTCAACCGATCTACATGTAAAATTTCAAGTACCTAGCTTTACTCCTTCGAAAGTTTGCGTTCTTTCGACAGACAGACGGACATCCCCTCATTCTATGGTGGAGGGTATAGAGCCTCACGATGTCAAGATCCGAAATCGGAATATATAGTACCTATATCAGGTTATCAACCTATTTGAATTATACTGTTAGAAGTTAGAACAAGACATTTCATGCAAAATTTTAGCCAAATCGGGCAATAATTGCGCCCTCTAGCGGCTCAGGAATTCAAGATCCGAAATTGATTTATATGGGAGCTATATCAGGTTATAAAACGATTTCAACCATACTCGCCACAGTTATTGATGGTCAAAACAAAACGCCTCATGCAAAATTTCAGCCAAATGGGACAAGAATTGCGCCCTCTAGCGGCTCAAGAAATCAAGGTCCGAATCAAGGTTTATTTATATGACAGCTATATCAAAACATGGATCGATTTGACGGATTTACAATCCCAAAGAAGTATTTGTGTAAATTTTCAAGCGCCTAGCTTTACTCCTTTAAGGATGGACAGGCGGACGGACATGGACAGTTCGACCTTAAATGTCACGACGATCAAGAATATAAATACTTTATGGTGTCTTAGACGAAAATTTCGAGATGTTACAAGCGGAATGACGAAATAAGTATACCACCATCCCATGGTGGAGGGTATTAGAATATACCAAGTAGTGAACAAAACGTCGCACATGGGTGGATGACACAATACATCATGGGTTTTAATGTCAGTCATACGTTTACATCACATTCCAAATTCTATCTAACGAAGGGAAAGCGCAACTCTTAAAAGCTTTGCTGCAAACAAAAAGTGGAAAAGTTTCTCTCACAAACCTAAGAAGATAGAAGTTTAAGCAAAGACTACATTGAATCATTTAATAAGAATAAATTGATTAGGGAATGATGAGTTTGATAGAGGGCTTATCATCACGGAAGTTCTGGTGGAGGAAGCTTTAAAGATTTCGCAACCTTCAAAGCACCAGAATCCGAAGAAATAGCTTCGACCTTACTACCCAAGTATGGAACTCATTGTGGCACAGAATCAAGAGTATGATGCCGAATGTCTGAGCTTGAGTTCTGACGAGATGCTGGCAACATTTGTGAGGTATTTCACATTAATTTTCATGGGTGGTGTAGTTCTCCAGCACTCTGTTCACATTCGTCTATAAAAGAAAGGTTCCTTAACTTTGAGCAATATTCGAGCATCACTTTTCAAATCAACTGTAGCCATGTCCTACATCTTTTTGTAACTATACCCAAAAATTTCACTTTGCCTACAGACATAGACAAACAGACGGGTGGACGGACGGACGGACAGATACACATTAAAAACATGGCTCATTCTGCTGTTGTGTTTACTTAAGCATTTCCTTAAATGTAAGGCGACAACGGGGTTCGCATTAGAACATGGCATGGCATGGTGTTGGAGTTGGTGTTATTACAGCGACTGCTGCTGGTGCTGTCTTGTCTTCGGTAGGTGTTTGCTGCAAGAAATGTTTTTTTAATTTGTAATTTAAATGCTATTACAGCAAACGCGTAATAATTTTTGCCTAATCAAAATTTATGTTGAAATTTAAGCATGTTTTTTTTTTTTTTTGGTTGTTGTCTTGCTTTTTGGCTTGTCCAACACTCCTTCACCTTCCACTGGTTTGGACAAAATGCGTTTGGGAATGTACATTTAATGTTGGTACATATTTCAGCATCATCACCGTTTGTTTTAGTGTCGAAAGAAGGCAAAATGCGCAAAAAAAAAAAAAACACACACACATTTAGAATGTAAAATGCAAACTAACCAAAAGTCTTGGCGAAGGCAAAATCCTTCATAGCAACAATAATGCCTCAGCAGACTAAGCAGAACAGGAGGGCAGGCAAGCAGGCAGGCGGCAGGCGGCAGACCAAAACGGCCATGGCCGCGAGACCATAGTCATTTATTTCATATTTTTTTGGCATCATTAGCAACAAATTCGTTAATAGCTTTGATGATGGCTGTAACTAATCCGCATATTATAATTAACATCAAATTGGGCAATTCCTAACATTCTGTTGGATTCTTGTTTCTTGTACCCTATACCCTACAACCTCATTGTGGGTATAGGGTATCATCAGATCAGGAGAGTTGTAGGTGACGCCTTAGAAGGAGAATATGGTTTATATAGAAATTGGGATACATACATCTCACCTTTGAAAGCATGACGTAACTCAGATGCCCACAAGTAAATAAGGCAAAAGTCAAGCGGTGCCGACTATATAATACCCTACTCCAACCCTAAAAATTTAATGGGTGACTTTTTTAAAGCTATAAGTAAGTTTTTCAAAAAAAAAAAAATAAAATTGTGAAAAATGCATGAATTCGTTGTTTGAATAGATAGTACGGTCTATATAATTTAATGTTTGATATTAATTTCATGGTCAAATGTTGACCAACCCCTTAGTATTGGGTTGCCCAAAAAGTAATTGCGGATTTTTCATATAGTCGGCGTTGACAAATTTTTTCACAGCTTGTGACTCTGTAATTGCATTCTTTCTTCTGTCAGTTATCAGCTGTTACTTTTAGCTTGCTTTAGAAAAAAAGTGTAAAAAAAGTATATTTGATTAAAGTTCATTCTAAGTTTTATTAAAAATTCATTTACTTTCTTTTAAAAAATCCGCAATTACTTTTTTGGGCAACCCATACAATTTTGACATACTCTTTCCAACATTTCTGCCGATATCTCACGAATTAATCCTTCAATGTTGTCTTCCAATGCGTCAATTAAAGCGGACATGAGCTTTAGCACAGCCCTACAAAAAATAGCCTTAAGGTGTTAAATCGCACGATCTAGGTGGCCAATCGACTGGTCCCGAACGTGAAATAAAATGTTCATCGAACTCGCCTCTCAATGAGTCCATTGTTACGCGAGCTGTGTGACATGTGGCACCGTCTTGTTGAAACCACATGTCAAGCTCTTGCATTTTGGGCAAAAAACAAGTAAAAAGGCGTTAGTTTCGGCCGGGCCGAACTTTGGATACCCACCACCTCGGGTGTAAATGTAAACCATCTTTCGTGAAAATCCGGTGAAAAATGCATACCTTATGCCCCATAGTAGCTATATCGAAATATGTTTAGATTTTGACCAATTAATACTAAGTATAAGTCATTGTTCAATTGTGTATAACAAAATATTGATATCTTTAGTAGCCATATCTGAAAATAAACCGACATTAACCATATACAAACGCATGTCGAAAAGCCAACATAAATCACTGTGTCAAATTTCAGTGAAATCGGATTATAAATGCGCATTTTATGGGGCCAAGACTTTAAATCGAGATATCGGTCTATATGGCAGCTATATCCAAATCTGGACCGATTTGGGCCTAGCTTCAGAAAAATGTCGAAGAGCCCAACACAACTCACTGTCCCAAATTTCGGTGAAATCGGAAAATATATGAGCCTTTTATGGCCCAAAACCTTAAATCGAGAGAATCCAAATCTGGACCTATCTGAGCCGAAATGAAGAAGAATGTCGAAGGGCCTAACACGACTCACTGTACCCAATTTCGGCGACATTGGACAATAAATGCGCCCTTTTTGGGTCCAAAACCATAAATCGAGATATCGGTCTATATGACAGCTACATCCAAATCTAGACCGATCTGTGCCATATTTCAGAAGTATGTCGAAGAGCCTAAAACAACTCACAGTCCCAAATTTCGGCGACATCGGACAATAAATGCGCCTTTTATGGGCCCAAAACCGTAAACCGAGAGATCGGTCTATATGGCAGCTATATACAAATCTGGACCGATCTGAACCAAATTGCTGAAGGATGTCGAAGGGCCTAACACAACTCACTGACAAAAATTTCGGCGACATCGGACAATTAATGTCCCTTTTATGGGCAAAAAATCTTAAACCGAGACATCGGTCTATATGACAGCTTTATACAAATCTGGACCGATCTGAGCCAAATTGCTCAAGGATGTCGAAGGGCCTAACACAACTCACTGACAACAATTTCGGCGACATTGGACAATAAATGCGCCTTTTATGGGCAAAAAAACCTTAAATCGAGCGATCGGCCTACATGGCAGCTACATCCAAATCTGGACCGATCTAAGCCAAACTGAAGAATGATGTCTCCACCTAAGTACCGGTATCTGTTGGACGCGAAAGGCGGGCAATGATAAAGAATATGCTCCAACGTCTCATCATCTTGCCCGCATGCCCTACACATGCTATCACTTGCCGCACCGATTTTGCTTAAGTGAGCTCGTAGTCCTATGTGTCCCGTTATGCTACCAATAGCTATACTGACCTCCTTCTTGCGTCCTTTCAGTAATAGTCCCGTCTCCTCACTATGTGGATCCCCCCAAGATTTTCACCGTCCTACCGACCGTTTCGCTGTTCCACAATGTTGCATGCGCATTCGTCGCCAACGCCCTTAGCTCGGACTGCGTCGACCCGAAAGGCTTCGGGTTAACCAAGTTTATTGACTGCAATCCTCTGGCCTTCACCGCCAAATCGTCTGTCCTTTCATTTCCCCTTACTCCGTTATGGCCCGGCACCCAAGCGATGCGGATTTTGCCATCCTGAGAGAGGGCATTAATTTCCATCTTACACTGCAAGACTGTTCATGACCTTACCGTCCTGGTTGTTATTGCCCTTATTGCAATTTTATTGTCCGTAAAGATGTTTCCACTCGACGTCCTCGCGTTAGCACTACACCACCACGCCACCAAATCGTCGGCCCTTTCATTTCCCCTTACTCAGTTATGGCTCGGCACCCAAGCGATGCGGATGCAAAATCCGCCCATCTTCAGAGAGGGCGTTAATCTCCTTCTTACACTGCAAGACTGTTCGTGATTTTACCGTCCTGGTTGTTATTGTCCTCATGGCAATTTTACTGTCGGTTAAGATGTTCACACTCGAAGTCTTCGCGTTAGCATCACACCACTTCACGCAATCCGTGATCGCCTGGATCTCCGCCTGCAGGACCGTATTATAGTCAGGCAGTCTAAAATAGAGATCAGTCCCTGGGTTCTCAATGTAGACCCCCAGGCCCATTCTGTTCTCTAGCTTTGATCCATTCGTATAATATGATATTCCAGATGGCAATACTAGGGTTCCGTCAATCCAAGACTGTGCCGATGGCTGCAGTGCCTTGCATTCGTCTTCAATGTTCATCTCAGGTATCCGATCGCAAATCTCTTCTCTTCCTTCCAAGATTCCTTTCGTCACCTCGATTATACCGCGATGGTATGAACTGCTCCTATCCTCAATGCATTCTCCCATCGCCTTAAGTCTCATAACCGCAGTGGCTGCCTCACACTTAAGCTGTATATCAATGGTTTGGATATCTAGAATAGTCTCTATTGCCCTGGTGGGCGTGGTTCTCATCGCTCCTCCTATGCCAAGACAACATGCTCTTTGAACCTGATATATGGTCCTTATGTTGCACTTTTTGTCCATAGCAGTCCACCAAACTATTGAGGCGTAAGTAAGTATTGGTCTAATCACGCTCCTGTAGCGCCAGTGGACAATCCTAGGATTCAAGCCCCATTTCGAGCCCAACATCTGTGAGCTTTCTCAGTAAGCTCCTGCATGTGAAACTTCCAATTCAGTTTCCTGTCCAAGATCACACCTAAGTATTTGACTTTGTCAGTTATCGAAATCGTCTTATTGAGGAAACGGGGGTGCGTTAAATTGGCTCACCTTCGTCTTCCTCATGAGTCTTCTCGGGTGAACATTGACACCTCTGGGTCTAGTTCAGTCATATGCCATACGCAAGACCCTTTCGGCCCTTCATCATAGCTTCAACGGATTCAAAGTCGATTGGCCTACACGTTCGTGCGATTTGAAGCCTCTAGACTGCTTTCATTGGGGCTACTTCAAGGCATTGATCTATGCCAACAAGCCAACGACGTTGGAAGAGCACCATGACCAATATTTCCAATTTTAGCCCGAATTCTAATTTTGTGATACAAGAGTAGGGTATATCATAACCACATTGGTCTGCCTTAGGCTTTACCAGTGCGGTTTTTTCATTGCACTGTTATGGTTGCTGGCCAATTTGCCTGTCTTAACACATTGGCTGTTTGTGGGTTTGGGGGTTTTTTTTTAGCCATTTTGGCTTTCCTCTTTGACAGCACGGCACAAGCGTTGCCAATTAGATGGGCAGATAGGCGACAGAGGAGACACACTGGCAAGGATCTGTGGAATTTTAACGAGAGCTTTATGTAAAATCAAATGAAAATATGAATGAGGCGAATTAGATTTTTCCCTAGAACTTCAGTAAATCTTGGAATTTTCCTCAGCTCATCGGTGAGAAAATTAAATTAAAAAATTCTCCAAAACTCAGCTGTTTTTCTAAAAACTAATTATGGGATATGTTTTTAAACGATTTCCATTAATTTTTTTTTTAAGAAAAAATGGATGAAAATAAAATATGATATTTGTTATGGCTTTAAGCAGA
Source organism: Stomoxys calcitrans (assembly GCF_963082655.1). Lineage (NCBI taxonomy): Eukaryota > Metazoa > Arthropoda > Insecta > Diptera > Muscidae > Stomoxys > Stomoxys calcitrans. The sequence goes on along the minus strand of NC_081555.1, from coordinate 145,393,830 downwards.
AAAAAATTACATCAAATGATTTGCCCACATGGGCAATGGCCAACCGACCCTCATGTGTTGAAGTGTGTGATTACAGTTTTGCTTTAAATGGTTATTGTTAATAGGATTATAGAAATTGTCCTAAAGGGATTAAAGCAATGGTTGTGTGTGCTTATTTTTTAAGAATTATTTAAAATTGACCGTAATTAAATCTCACAAACTATTATGTTGGGTGTCTAATAGAATTGAAAATTAAAAATTGGGGGCCGGAAAATGATGTCCCATTTAAGGCAGAATACCTGCTTGTTTATTAGATTGTGAGCTTGAATATAAAGGGGTTTCCAAAAGGGGCTTGACAAGTTTGAACTTAGTTTGTGAACCGACTCTCAAACTAATCATCGAACTGTCACTGTCAATTTATTCAGTAAACTCAACATTTTCATCACCGTAAAGCACACGAAAGAAAAACGTCTAAAAATCATAAAAATTCACTAACGAAATTTGGAGTAGGGGACCACTATTTTAAGATTGCCATCGTCGCTAAATCATCTTCAGTGACGAAGCTCATGTTTGTTTTAATGTGCATTATTGGTCAGGTGAAAATTTACATATGCATCAGTAATCAAAACATCATTCGCAAAAAAAAAAAAAGTTTGGAGAGGTATGAATGCCGGCGGCATCATTGGGCCATACTTCTTTGTCGAAAATGCAAATCATCACGTTACAGAGAATTGACAACACTTCCGCGCAATGCTTAAAAATACAACATTGTATAAGACAATTGAAAACTGAGTAAAACAGATAGCAAGACAACGAAGTGAGCGCTCACTTCGTTGTCTTGCTGTCAGCAAAAAGAAAGACTGATACAGATTTCAGTGAGTGCACGTTGTACAATGCATGTATTCGGGTACATTTTGCTTCAGATAATGTATTTTTCTTGACGTCAGCTTTCGTAATACGAGATTTGTAAGGAAGCAACAAAAGCGTGGGTAAACACACACACACATGCCTATTTTTTATATGAGAAAACAAGCAGCTTGCAAACAATTTGAAAATGACTGCGGGACGCTTTCATATGACTCAGTGTACTGCGAGTAATTTCTCATATATTACAGAAGCGTCGACGAATTTGAGATACAAATACTCTTAAGCACTGAATGGTGGCTGTTTTTCAAAATTATCTACTCAAGAGAAACTTGTTCGTTTTACTCTATCTTCAGAGTCTCCATCTTCAGAAGTCTTGAAATACACGAGTTCAGCAAAAGCAGTCGCCAATTAATAGTTTTGTCATGATATTTTAAGTCCATTTCCGTCTGTCTGTTGAAAGCACACTTACTTTCAAAGGAGTAAAGCTTCTTATTAGTGTTGGCCGTTTGAGTTGTAAATGGGCTAGGTTAGGTTGAAAAGAGGGTGCAGATATTAATCCACCTCATGCCAGTATGGACTTACACCATGTCAGTAATCGGCTTGTTGTGCGCTCTAAAAAGCTATAAAGTAACCTCTAATAAGTAAAAAGGAGTTAAGTTCGGCCGGGCCCTATGTCCCATAACAGTTATATCGAAATATGATCCGATTTGGCCCAAATATTAGTACTTATTAATATTTGGCCATTGTTCAATTGTGTAGAACAAAATGTTGGTCTATTCAGTAGCTATATCTAAAAATAAACCGATCTGAACCACATCCAACACGGATGTCGAAAAGCCTAACATAAGTCACTGTGTCAAATTTCAGTTAAATCGGATTATAAATGCGCCGTTTTTTGGGACCAAGACTGTAAATCGAGATATCGGTCTATATGGCAGCTATATGCAAATCTTGATCGATCTAGACCAAATTGCAGAAATATTTGAAGGGGCTTAACTTAACTCTCTGTCCCAAATTTCGGCTACTTCGGACAATAAATGCGCCTTTTATGGGCCCAAAACATTAAATCGAGAGATCGGTCTATACGGCAGCTATATCCAAATCTGGATCGATCTGAGTGAAATTGAAGAAGGATGTCGAAGGGCCTTACACAACTCACTGTCCCAAATTGGGGCGACATCCGACAATAAGTGCGCTTTTTATGGCCCCAAAACCTAAAACCGAGGGATCGGTCTATATGGCAGCTATATCCAAACCTGGACCGATCTCTACCATAATACAGAGATATGTCAAGGTGCTTAACCTAACTCACTGTTCCAAATATCAGCAATATCGGCTTATAAATGTGGCTTTTATGGGCCTAGACCCTAAATCGGAGGATCGGTATATATGACAGCTATATCCAAATCTGAACCGATCTGGGCCAAATTAAAGAAGGATGTCGAAGGGCCTAAGACAACTCACTGTCCCAAATTTCAGCAAAATCAGATAATAAATGTGGCTTTTATGCGCCTAAAACCCTAAATCTGAGGATCGGTCTATATGGTAGCTATATCCAAATCTAGACCGATGTGAGCCAAATTGACGAAGGATGTCGAAGGGCCTAAGACAACTAACTGTCCAAAATTTCAGCAAAATCGGATAATAAATGTGGCTTTTATGCGCCTAAAACCTTTAATCGGAGGATCGGTCTATATGGCAGCTATATCCAAATCTGGAGCGATTTGAGCCAAATTAACGTAGGATATCGAATGGTCTAACACAACTCACTGTCCTAAATTTCAGCAAAATCAGGTAATAAATTTGGCTTTTATGCGCCTAAAACCCTAAGTCGGTGGATCGGTCTAAATGGCAGCTATATCCAAATCTAGACCGATGTGAGCCAAATTGACGAAGGATGTCGAAGGGCCTAAGACAACTAACTGTCCAAAATTTCAGCAAAATCGGATAATAAATGTGGCTTTTATGCGCCTAAAACCTTTAATCGGAGGATCGGTCTATATGGCAGCTATATCCAAATCTGGAGCGATTTGAGCCAAATTAACGTAGGATATCGAATGGTCTAACACAACTCACTGTCCTAAATTTCAGCAAAATCAGGTAATAAATTTGGCTTTTATGCGCCTAAAACCCTAAGTCGGTGGATCGGTCTAAATGGCAGCTATATCCAAATCTAGAGCGATCTGAGCCAAATTGACGAAGGATATCGAAGGTTCTAAGACAACTCATTGTCCCAAATTTCAGCAAAATCGGATAATAAATGTGGCTTTTATGGGCCTAAGACCCTAAATCGGAGGATCGGTCTATATGGCAGCTATATCCAAATCTAGACCGATCTGAGCCAAATTGACGAAGGATATCGAAGGTTCTAAGACAACTCATTGTCCCAAATTTCAGCAAAATCGGATAATAAATGTGGCTTTTATGGGCCTAAGACCCTAAATCGGAGGATCGGTCTATATGGCAGCTATATCCAAATCTAAATCGATCTGGGCCAAATTGACGAAGGATATCGAAGTGCATAGCACAACTCACTGTCCCAAAGTTTTGCAAAATCGGATGTTGAATGTGGCTTTTATGGGTCTAAGACCCTAAATCGGCGGTTCGGCTATATCAACAAACAGTCCGATATAGCCCATCTTCGAACTTAACCTGCTTATGGGCAAAAAAAAAAAAGAATCTGTGCAAAGTTTCGGCTCAATATCTCTATTTTGAAAGACTGTAGCGTGATTTCAACAAACTTACTGGCATACAGACAGACGGACTTAGTTTCCATAACATTTGTTCACACCGTGAGTTGGGTGTGAACAGGCCAATTCCAACATATGGTTGGAATTGGCCTGTAGTTGTTACGATTGTAATGCGATAAAATACAGCTCATCTACAAAGTTACCAAATTCAGCGATATGGGGTAATAAAGGCACCATTTTATGCGTCTAAACACCAGTGAGATCGGTCTATGTGGCACCTATTCTATAGTATGTAGTCTAGGAACTGCGGAGGATATCCAAAATGTATTCCCGCAAATCTTAATTGGTTGCTATACGATACAGTACTAGTGTGGCACAGGGTATTATAACTTAGTGCATTTGTTTGTTACACCTACAAGAAAAAGTGATAGACCTATTGATAAGGACATCGATCGACTCAGGATCACATTCTGATTCGATTTAGCCATTTTCGTCCATTTGTTTGTGTGTCCATGTTAATTTTTGTACAAAGTGCAGGACACCATTTTCATTCGATCATCTTCAAATTTTGCATTTCTCAAAACCAAGGGACGAAGTTTTCTCGACGGCTATCACAATATCTAAAGAGTTTGGTTGAAATAGATTCAGATTAGATATAACTCTCACATACCTGTTAGTCCGATTTTCACCAAATTTTCTGATAAATTTGGTCCCACATTGTACACACAGTACATTGTACTGTAGGTGTAGGGTATTATATAGTCGGCACCGCCCGACTTTTGCCCTTCCTTACTGGCTTTCATCTGATTTGGCTTAAATTTGGAACAAACATTTTTGTTATGACTTTCAATGCACATGCCAAGTATCATCCGAATCGGCCTAAAACATATATAAACCGATCCGCGGATTTGACTTCTGCAGCCCTTAGAAGGCCATATTTTCACCTGATTTGGCTCAAAATGGGCCCAAAAACCTATCTTATGACTTACAACATCAGTGCCAAGTTTTTCCGAATCGTTCAATATGAGACCAAAATAGTTCCAATACTGAATGAGGCGTCCCCTTTTACCTTTCATTTAATCTCCACATTGACATGGTCGGTAAATATGGCCGATTTAGGGATGTTTTGGGGATTGGGGTGGTCCCCCAAACGCTAAGCCCGGAAAATATATCAGCAACGTGCTCTACATGTAAGTGTAGGGTACTATACAGTAGGCACCGCCCGACTTTTGCCTTTCCTTACTTGTAACTTTTGTTTCCCATAACATATTTAAAACCCAATTTTCTTGAGTTTCTAAAGTTTTAACTCCACAAATAACATTAAAAACAAAAACAAATAGTAAACTCTCCACAGAGTTTCCTCTCCACCACTGAACTGAATTAACCAACCAGCATATGGGTGAATGCGTCTCAAAGTTGGTCAAATTAATGCATGCATACCTATGTCAAATACACAAGCAGCAGAGAACTCTGGGGGAAAGTCTTTCTCGATTTCTGTCCCCACTTTTGCACTCCAACTTGATGTCACACACAAATAGACCGCACACATATGCGATATGTGTGTTCGTTGCAAATATTTACACAAAAATGTCTATTATTTGCTTAAGCATTTGGATTATGTTAATGTATGTTTGTGTTGACATTGGTATTGGTATTTGTATGGTGGTTATAAGCTTGTATTGTATATGTATGCGTATGTCTGAGTGCATTCAATGAAATGCAATTCTAGTCTCCCTTTTTGGGGTTTAGCAAATGTCTTTTCTTACATAAGCAGACATTTACGCAACTGCACACAGACGCTGTACCCATAGCAGAGTATACAGTTCGAACGCACTTTGTGGGCAATTAAACACACAAACGATAGAGTATACAACAAGGCTACCACAAATGTATGCTCAATGCCGTACTTGAAAGCGTACTAGCTTACACACACACACATATACACGCACATCGATTACCAAATACAATCAACCCAGCATCTTGAAGTTTATCTTTGTCTGGTTAAAGATGTAACATTACATTAATACAGAGCATTGGCGATATAGGAGACAATGTACCAGGGTTGTTGCCTTGTAAAAACCTGATAAGTTTCGGCGTGGAGAAGTTTGGATACCCACCACCATGGATATATTAATTCTCTAATCTTATATATAAAAATCAATTTGTGTTTGTTTGTAGGTTTGTTTGTTTGTTTGTTTGTATGTGTGTGTGTTCCCTATAGACTAAGAAACGCCCGAACCGATTTTCTTGAAATGTTCACAGATGGTGCATAGTGATCCCGTGGTGAAATAAATTATTTTCTAAAACGCCAGATCTCGGTGATGGGTGGTACGATTTAAGCGAAATTTTGTGTGCTCTCATGTAGTACCCTAAAAATAAAAATTCGGTATCCAAATTTCGGATGGGGTACTCAGGGGGGCGCCCCACTCTAAAACCTACCACAAATACATTTAGACCAATCACGACAATATGGGACTCAAATGAATGGTATTTAGGATAAGAAAACGTATCTGATATCCAGTTGTCGGACCAAGTGCTAGGGGGACCACCCCAACCACCAAAACACCCCTAAACTGGACATATTTACAGACCATGGCAATATGGGATTCAAATGAAAGGTATTTGGGAGTAGAATACGAATCTGATATCCAATTGTGGGACGAAGTTTCTGGGGTCCACCCCTTCCCCAAAACACCCCCTTAAACAGGACTTATTTACTGACCTTGGGAATATGGGGCTTAAATAAAAAATGGGGCCTCTCCCCAAAAAACATCCTCCAAAGGGGACAGATTTACGACCATAGCAATATGGGGCTCAAATGAAAGGTCTTTGGGAGTAAAGCACGAATTTGATATCAATATTCGGCAAAAGTGGCTATGGGGCCACCCCACCCCCACAACACCACCCAAATAGTAAGTATTTGCTGACTTTTGCAATATGAGGCTCAAATAAGAGGGTTTTTAGAGTGGAACACGAATCCGCTATATATTTTCAAGGCCAACTCACCAAGTGGCCGCCCATCCCCAATAACAACCTCAAGCCGGTCATGTTTGCCGACTATGCAAATACGGGACTCAAATTAAAGGTATTTGGGAGTAGACCACGTATCTGATATTAACATTAGGGACCAACTGTCTAGGAGACGTCCCACCACCATAACAACCCCCAAATAGGACGTATTTGCTCACCAAGACAATTTGGGTCGTAAAGAGAGTGGATCTAAATATTTATAGTTTTTAGGGCCAATACCCCAAACCGGACATATTTGGCGACTTTTGCAATAAGGAGTTTAAATGAGATTTGAAAACGAATTTGATATCCAATTTTGAGGCCAATGGCAATATGGGGTTCAAATAAATGATATATAGATATATGAGAATAGAGCACGTTGCTGATATATTTTCCGGGCTTAGTGTTTGGGGGACCACCCCAATCCCCAAAGCACCCCCAAATCGGCTATATTTACCGACCATGTCAATGTGGAGATTAAATAAAAGGTAAAAGGGGACGCCTCATTCTGTATTTGAACTATTTTGGTCTCATATAGAAGGATTCGGATAAAACTGGGCACTAATGTTGTAAGTCATATAATAGGTTTTTGGGCCCATTTTGAGCCAAATCAGGTGAAAATGTGGGCTTCTAAGGGCTGCAGAAGTCAAATCCGCGGATCGGTTTATATCTGTTTATAGGCCGATTCGGATGATACTTGGCATGTGCATTGAAAGTCATAACAAAATACTTTGTTCCAAATTTAAGCCAAATCAGATGAAAACCAGTAAGGAAGGGCAAAGTCGGGCGGTGCCGACTATATAATACCCTACACCTACAGTACAATGTACTGTGTGTACAATGTGGGACCTATATCCAATTCTGAACCAATTTTGATGGACCTCGGCGACCAAATATGTTCAAACTGAAAAAACTATGGCTGACAAATAACAACATTATGGCAAATTATCCAAAATCTGACGAACGTATATATGGGAGCTATATCTAATTCGGAGCCGATTCCGAGAAAACTTCTCAGATAATGTGGTAGTCGTCGAGGAAAGCGTTGTGCAAAATTTCGGCAAGATTGGTCAATAAATGCGCTGGCAGTGGCTCTAAAAGTGAAAATCGGGCGTTATAGATATATGACAGCTATATCTAAATCTGAACCAATTTCCATGAAATTCACCAGTAATATTGAGAGACATAAGAAAATCCTTCCGGCAAAATTTCGACAGAATCGAATAACAAATGATTACTTTTTTACAATATTTCTCAAAATCAGATGAACATATGTATGAGAGCTATATCTAAATCTGAATCGATTTTGATCAAACTCTATGTATATTGTGGTAGTCATTGAGGAAAGCGTTGTGCAATATTTTGGAAAGATTGATCAATAAATGTGCTTGCAGTGGCTCTAGGAGTGAAAATCGGGCGTTATACATATATGACAGCTATATCTAAATCTGAACCGATTTCCATGAAATTCACCAGTAATATTGAGAGACATAAGAAAATCCTTCCGGCAAAATTTCGACAGAATGGGATAACAAATGATCACTTTTTTGCAATATTTCTCAAAATCAGATGAACATATTGGGTTGCCCAAAAAGTTATTGCGGATTTTTTAAAAGAAAGTAAATGCATTTTTAATAAAACTTAGAATAAACTTTAATCAAAAATACTTTTTTTTACACTTTTTTTCTAAAGCAAGCTAAAAGTAACAGCTGATAACTGACAGAAGAAAGAATGCAATTACAGAGTCACAAGCTGTGAAAAAATTTGTCAACGCCGACTATATGAAAAATGCGCAATTACTTTTTGGGCAACCCAATATATATGAGAGCTATATCTAAATCTGAACCGATTTCGAGCAAACTCCTCAGAAACAGTGGCAGTCGTCGAGGAAAGCGTTGTGCAATATTTTGGAAAGATTGGTCAATAAATGCGCTTGCAGTGGCTCTAGGAGTGAAAATCGGGCGTTATACATATATGACAGCTATATCTAAATCTGAACCGATTTCCATGAAATTCACCAGTAATATTGAGAATCAATAGAAAATCTCTCCTGCCAAATTTCGAGATAGTTGGTAAACAAAAGACCATTTTATTGCAATATTACTGCAAATTGGATGAACATATATATGGGAGCTATATCTAAATCGGAACCGATTTTGACCAAACTCTATGTATATTGTGGTAGTCATTGAGGAAAGCGTTGTGCAATATTTTTTGGCAAAATTGCTCAATAAATGTGCTTGCAGTGGCTCTAGGAGTGAAAATCGGACGACATATATTTATGAGAGCTATATCTTAATCCGATTTCTATGAAATTCACCAGTAACATTAACAGTCGTAGAAAAATCCTTCCTCCCAAATTTCGAGAGATTAGGTTAACAAATGACCAGTTTATTGCATTATTACTGAAAATCGGACGAACATATATATGGGAGCTATATCCAGATCTGAACCGATTTTTTCCAAATTCAATAAGCTTTGTCTCTAGGCTGACAAACATGTGTGTACCAAATTTGAAGATGATCGGATGAAAACTGCGACCTGTACTTTGTACACAAATTAATATGGGCAGACAGACGACGGACAGACAGACAGACGGACGGACAGACAGACGGATGGATAGACAGACGGACAGACAGACAGACGGACATAGCTAAATCGAATTAAAAAATGATTCTGAGTCGATCGGTATACTTATAATTCACTAACTTATAATACCCTGTACCACAGTAGTGGTGTAGGGTATAATGAGGCTTCTAAGGACTCTAGAAGTCTAACCGAGTGATCGGTTTATATGGGGACTATATAGAAATCTGAACCGATATGTCTTATTTGCCTCCCCCAATGACCTACATCATTTAGAAGTATCTGCGTAAAGTTTCAAATGGCTAGCTTTACGCTTTCGATCGCTATCGTGATTTCGATAGACGGATGGGCGGACATGGTTACATCGACTTAGAATGTAGAGACGATCCAGAATATTTACACTTTATATGGTCGCAGATCAATATTTCTAGGTGTTAGGAACGGAATGACTAGATAAGTATACTCCATCTCCCGATTTTACTTATTGTGGTCCTATATCTGCCCTACATAGATTAAGTATGGCCCGAATCGGTTCATTCAATCTTCTTCTTCAATCTTCTTCTTCAATCTTCTTCTTCAATCTTCTTCTTTGAGTAGCTCAAGTTTCATTTGCATTCCTAGTTATGATTGCAAAAAATCTACTTTTGATCGCACCAATTATTTCTGTATGGCAACACTTTGTAATACTCACACTTGCTGTAGAGCGGGTGGTCTTTCATTATCCTGGCCAAGAGTAAATAATGATGTCGATAAATGCGTTTGTCTTCGTATTTGTGGTTGTAATTTATAGTCACATATTGTGTTTAGACAATTATCCTTGTTGCCTTCACTTGCTCGAGAGAACTGCATTCCCCAAAGTAGACCACAAATGGTGTTTGATTTAATTTGCATAGGGCAAATATTCCAAAGGAAGCCAAAAATGCTTTGATTTTAAATTCATGAATTGTCTCAAAAGAAATATTGGCTCAAGTCCTACGTGCTAGTTGTACTTGAGCACTTGGGCTAATCCCAAATACTTTGCCATTACTCTGTAGAGTTTAAAATATTCATTCCTTTGGTCTATGGGGGTTTTGGCGTTCTCTCATTTATGTTTTCAATAAATTTTTTACTTCACAAATTTTATTGCTGTAGTTGCACATACAACCCTCATATTTAGCACCTAATTTGTTCGTTCTTAAAGTACCTTAACACAAGACATGACATATCCATAAAATAGCAGCACATCTACTGGTAAATTATGGGTCGATATTGATGTTAAAGTCACATAAATCTTTGGTCTAATCAAAAAGACTTCGAAACCATGCAAGAACTAAACAAAACCATTGCCTATGCATAGACATAAAGAATTATGGTTGTACCAATTGAAAAAAAAAAGAAAAACAAAATGAGGGGAAAACCGGAATGAATAAGCGATAGCAGATTCCAGCACAATGAGAGAGAAGGTACAAAATAAAAAAAAAAAAAAAAAAAAAAACAAATAAAAAGGCCATAAGTTCTGCCGGGCCGAACAATTCTTGATCGATCTAGACCAAATTGCAGAAATATAAGAAGAAGCTTAACTCTACTCTCTATCCCTAATTTCGGCAATATTTTACAATAAACGCGCCTTTTATGGGCCCAAAACCTTAAATCGAGAGATCGGTCTATATGGCAGCTATATCCAAATCTGGACCGATCTGAGTGAAATTGAAGAAGGATGTCGAAGGGCCTATCGCAACACACAGTCCCACATTGCGGCGACATCGGGCAATAAATGCGCTTTTCATGGCCCCAAAACCTAAAACCGGGAGATCGGTCTATATAGCAGCTATATCTAAATCTGGACCGAGCTGTGCCATAATGCAGTAGCATGTCAAGGGGCTTAACTTAACTCACTGTCCCAAAATTCGGCGACATCGGACAATAAATGCGCGTTTTATGGGCCTAAGACCCTAAATCGGCGGATCGGTCTAAATGACAGCTATATCCAAATCTAAACCGATCTGGGCCAAATTGACGAAGGATGTCGAGGGGTCTAACACAACTCACTGTCCCAAATTTCAGCAAAATCGGATAATAAATGTGGCTTTTTTGGGTCTAAGACCCTAAATCGAAGGATCGGTCTATATGGCAGCTATATCCAAATCTGGACCGATCTGAGCCAAATTGACGATGGATATCGAAGGGCCTAACACAACTCACTGTCCCAAATTTCAGCATAATCGGATAATAAATATGGCTTTTATGGGCCTAAGACCTTAACTCGGAGGATCGATCTATATGGAAGCTATATCCAAATCTGGACCGATCTGAGCCAAATTGACGAAGGATGTTGAAGTACCTAAGAAAACTCACTGCCCAAAATTTCTGCAAAATCGGATAATAAGTGTGGCTTTTATGGGCCTAAGACCCTTAATGGGAGGATCGGTCTATATGGCAGCTATATCCAAATCTAGACCGATCTGAGCCAAATATACGAGGAATGTTGAGGGGCCTTACGCAAGTCCTCGTCCCAAATTTCAGCAAAATCGGATAATAAATGTGGCGTTTATGGGCCTAAGACCCTTAATCGGAGGACCGGTCTATATGGCAGCTATATCCAAATCTGAACCGATCTGTACCAAATTGACGAAGGATGTCGAGGGGCCTAACACAACTCACTGTCCCAAATTTCAGAATAATCGGATAATAAATGTGGCTTTTATGGGCCTAAGACCCTTAATCGAAGGATCGATCTATATGGTAGCTATATCCAAATCTGGACCGATCTAAGCCAAATTGGCGGAGGATTTGGAAGGGCCTTATCCAGCTCATTGTCCTAAATTTCAGCAAAATCGGATAATAAATGTGGCGTTTATGAGCCTAAGACCCTAAATCGGCGGATCGGTCTATATGACAGCTATATCCAAATCTGTACCGATCTGAGCCAAATTGACGAAGGATGTTGAAGTGCCTAAGGCAACTCACTGTCCCAAATTTCAGCAACTTCGGATAATAAATGTGGCGTTTATGGGCCTAAGACCCTAAATCGGCGGATCGGTCTATATGACAGCTATATCCAAATCTGTACCGATCTGAGCCAAATAGACGAAGGATGTTGAAGTGCCTAAGGCAACTCACTGTCCCAAATTTCAGCAAATTCGGATAATAAATGTAGCTTTTATGGACCTTAGACCCTAAATCGGAGGACCGGTCTATATGGAAGCTATATCCAAATCTGTACCGATCTGGGTCAAATTGACGAATGATATCGAAGGGCCTAACACATATCACTGTCCCACATTTCAGCAAATTCGGATAATAAATGAGGCTTTTATGGGCCTGGAGCTGTTCCGAAGCTGAACTCCATGAAGGTGAGAGGCGCGATTGATTCCAAGGCTGCCTAGAACTACAGCGAAGGATGAAAAGCTGCTGGTGATGGAAATATGCCTGTCATTACTGTGTATAAAACTAGTGTCATTACTGTGTATAAAACAGTCTCCTTACTGTTACTATTCTAAGTACTTTTTTCAGAAAGAGGACTTCGCCGTTAAGTTGGTTGATAAGAACGTATTGAATGTTAAAATTAGGGGGCTTGATAATCTAGGGGGATAATCTTGTTATACACATAAGATTCGGTCTATGGTCCCATATGCTGTCGTGGTTGAGGGGTTTTCTAAATAATTGAGTTCAGAGAAGATTAAGGAGTACCTCACTTCTCAGGTTGATTTTGTTCGATGTGGTTGGCGTTCGTAAAATTGCGGCGAATAAATGGGTCCTCAGGCTCGGCTGATCTACTAGTTGTATGGGATGGTTGGGATGCTGCACTGCAAGGTGAGAATTAAATGGGCGTCAGCGATTAGGTCACGTGTCAAGGAATTGCAATATGCCCCTCAAGTGTGCTATGTGTGGTGTCTGTATGGTCTTGTTTATTGTCAGGTTCGGCAGAAAGGAGCAGCGGTGGAATAAAGCCAGGGCTAAGGAGGCGGCTAGGTCCAGGAGGATTGCTGATATTTCGTATGCTACTTCCATGGGGGCTCGATCTTTTCAGGCCTTGTCGAATGGTTGAGGTGGCGCTGGTGTTAATACTCCGTCTGGAGTCGCTTCGAGGACTGCCCGGATGGCTCGGGGACCCAAGGTTGATATGTTTGATGATTGCCAGCGCGTGTTTGGTGAGAACTTTGTCGAAGTTTTTGCCAAGATGCTCCGGATTATGGTCGATTGGTTAGTAACATCGGTGAGACTGGTGCTCTAACGGCGCTTCTACGTTCTTTGTGCGATGATCAGATCATTCTCGGTGTTAGTATTAGGTGTCAGTTAGTTTGATTTTTATACCCTCCACCATGAGATGGGGGGTATACTAATTTCGTCATTCTGATTGTAACTACTCGAAATATTCGTCGGAGACCCCATAAAGTATATATATTCTTGATCGTCGTGAAATTTTATGTCGATATAGCCATGTCCGTCCGTCTGTCCGTCCGTCTGTCTGTCGAAAGCACGCTAACTTCCGAAGGAGTAAAGCTAGCCGCTTGAAATTTTGCACAAATACTTCGTATTAGTGTAGGTCGGTTGGTATTGTAAATGGGCCATATCGGGCCAAGTTTTGCTATAGCTGCCATATACACCGATCTTGGGTCTTGACTTCTTGAGCCTCTAGAGTGCGCAATTCTTATCCGACTGGAATGAAATTTTGCACGACGTGTTTTGTTATGATATCCAACAACTGCGCCAAGTATGGTTCAAATCGGTTCATAACCTAATATAGCTGCCATATAAACCGATCTTGGGTCTTGACTTCTTGAGCCTCTAGAGTGCGCAATTCTTATCCGATTGGAATGAAATTTTGCACGACGTGTTTTCTTATGATATCCAACAAATGCGCCAAGTATGGTTTAAATCGGTTCATAACCTGATATAGCTGCCATATAAACCGATCTTGGGTCTTGACTTCTTGAGCCTCTAGAGGGCGCAATTCTTATCCAATTTGAATGAATTTTGGCACGTAGTATTTTGTTATGATATCCAACTGTGCCAAGTATGGTTCAAATCGGTTCATAACCTGATATAGCTGTCATATAAACAGATCTGCGGACTTGACTTCTTGAACTTCTAGAGGGCTCAATTTCTATCCGATTTGGCTGAAATTTTGCAAGACGTTTTTTATTGTTACTTTCAACAACTATGTCAAATAAGGTACAAGTCGGTTCATAACCTGATATAGCTGTCATATAAACCGATCTGGGATCTTGATCTTCTGAGCCTCTAGAGATCGCAATTATTATCCGATTTGCCTGAAATTTTGTACGACGGATTCTCTCATGACCATTAACATACGTTTTTATTATGGTCTGAATCGGTATATAGCCCGATACAGCTCCTATATAAATCAATCTCTCTATATTACTTCTTGAGGCCACAATTCATATTCGAATTGGCTGACACTTTACAAAGGTCTCGAACCTATAAATTTAATTGTGGTCCAAACCGGACCGGCTCGCTCTAATAGCAGAGCAAATCTTTTCTTATATCATTTGTTTGCGTAAAAAGAGATGCCGGGAAAAGAACTCGACAAATGCGATCCATGGTGGAGGGTATATAAGATTCGGCCCGGCCGAACTTAGCACGCTTTTTCTTGTTTTGTTTTGTTATGAAATCGGGTTGGAATTGCGGGTTCTTTGAGCCAAATGCCTTCAATAAGGGGGTTATATAAAGGATAAAATCCGATATAGCTCATTTTCGAGCATAACCTGGCTATGAACAAAATAAGAAACTTTGCAGAGTTTCAGCTCAATATCCGTGATGTTTATAGCGTGATGTTTATAGCGTGACCGACAGAAGGACGAACAAGGATAGATCGTCTTAGAATTTCTTTAAAACCGTAAGCCCCATTTTGATTTTAGATCCATGTTTTCTTTGGTAAAACTACTAAGAAATTGTCGTAGACTATAAGTTTGACAACCTTAGATATAACTCTTATCGAGTTCATTTCTGGCCTCTTCCTAAAAATAGGCTATCATAACCCATTGTGCAATCAAGTTGACAACAAAACCATAGATAAAGTATAAAAGAACTGAGAAACTGATTTTATGACACTTTATTTATGTGCGTATCTCGGCTTTCCTCTCATATCTCCGGTTGTCGTCGTTCACGTTGTTCTTGTTGTTGCATTTGCTATAATTTTTTCCTGATACCACATGGCCCTAGACGTAGTAGTAGTAGTAGTAGTAACGTTTTTGGAGTATTCCTTCATGATAACTGCCACAAGCAGATACAATCGGTCTTGGTGGCATAGGTTTGGGGCTCCAACGCACATAGCAGTGTGTCTGTATGTGTGTGCGTATGTAGACAGTATGCGCTGTGTATTGGTAGTTGGCCCAGTAAATATTGGTAATATAATTTATTTACGAGTCCTTGTGCCAGCAGACAAAATTATATGGGCGGCAGTTTATGTGACATCAAACATGTTGTCTACACGCTTCTGAGCGACAGATACCAAGAGAACGAGAGAGGAGAGTGACACCAAAACAAGACTGACTTGCTTTAGTGAAATGTAATTGCGATAAGACTCATTTTTGCTTGTATTTTCGTTTTTTTTTCGCATCATCCGCTCGAAGGACATAGGATTTTATAGTCATATTCAAAGTTATATTTTTTATGATAATGATGTACTAAATAGTGTTTTGGGTATGTTCACTATGACGATACAATCAATGTCAATGCCTTTAATGGTGTAATTATATTTATGCGCCATTTTAAGGAGTTCTCGACAAGGCAGATACACACATATATCCATAACATTAATTGGGAGGAGGAGTTCTCAAGGAGATTTGAAATGAGGCAGGCGGACATCATAAAGTTCAGTTAAAGATATGCAGTGAGTGGTAAGGAGTTGTGAATTGATTTTCGTTGAAATTAAAAAAAGCAGTCTGATGGAAACGAACAGGGAATCGACTATAGTACCATCACCTACTCCCAAGAAGCCCATTTACTTAAGATTTGGAAGAGTAAGATAGGCAAAGATCCTAGTATTAAAACATCAGGCAGTACAGGAACTGGAAACTCGATGCACATTCTCGTGGTCATTTAAGGTCGACTAACGCATGAAAGAAGGCACAGATTCTAGTATTGAAACATCAGGCAGTACAGGGTCTGGAAACTCAATGCAGCCTAACGAACAGGGACGCGACGTTGGAACCATTACCGACTTTATACAGATTCGGAACACTAGGATAGGCAAATAACCTAATACGATATCATCAGACAGTGCAGTGACAGGAAAGTCAATGCAGTCTAAAGAACAGGGAATAGACGATGAGATCATCACCTACTCCCAAGATGCCTATTCACTGGAGGACCAATGATTGAGGTAATCCAGATAAACCTCCACCGGAGTGAGATTGCTACACAATGTTGGAGAAAATCAGTTAGGGCAAGATTCATATTGCCTTAATTTAGGAGCCATGGACACCCGGAACAAAGTTTCATATCAACTACCAATTATTCTATGCCAACACTGGTACTCGGCCGAGGACCTGCGTCATTGGTCATAAAAATTTGAAATGTATTTTCCCCACCCACCTCGTAACTGCAACGGCAGGTGAGGAAAGCAAAACAGATGGAAACGATTTACTAATAGGGTGAGATGCGAACTCTCTCCACATTCCGAGGGGTAGTACTAACAGGAGGACATGTTGAGGCTTTTGATGAAAACCTTGGAATCCTTGCAGAGCTTCAAGCCATTTAAGTCACCCGAACTGCTGAAATACAAACAGCATGCCTAAGAAGATCGGTGGAGACTGCCCTGCATGAGGTTGTGCATAAAGTAGAAGAATCCTTCAATGCCAAAATGGAAACACTGCATTGACATCGAGGGGGCTTTTAATAATGTGCGAACCGACACACTGATTGAATCCTTACACCGGTAT
Source organism: Stomoxys calcitrans (assembly GCF_963082655.1). Taxonomy (NCBI): domain Eukaryota; kingdom Metazoa; phylum Arthropoda; class Insecta; order Diptera; family Muscidae; genus Stomoxys; species Stomoxys calcitrans. The sequence continues at coordinate 145,376,813 of NC_081555.1, read as the reverse complement.
CGGGTGGACCTTAGAGACTGGATAAATCATATGCTAAGGGACAGGTGAATAAATTATGTGTCCTATGACATAAACAGAAGGGTGAAGGTGACACAAGACACGCCACAGGGGCACTACTATGGGTGACCACCATAAACATCCTATTACGGATGTTGACTGAGGAGGGATTTGAACCCGTCTGCGTAGTTAAAGATCCGAACCAGCTATGCAGAAGGTCCGAAAGGGTCTTGCGTGTGGCATATAACTGGGCTAGACCCAGAGGTCTCAATGTAAACCCAGAGAAGGCTGAAATATTCCTCTTCACGAGGAAGACGAAGGTGGGCCAATTTAACGCACCACGTTTCCTCAATAAGACGATGTCGATATTTGACAAGGTCAAATACTTAGGTATGATCTTGGATAGGGAAACTGAATTAGAAGTGTCACATTCCGGAGCGTACTGAGAAGGCTCTCAGATGTTGGGCACTATGTATAGGGGGCCGTAGGCTCGAAATGGGGCCTGAATCCGAGGATAGTCCACTGGCTCTACAGGAGCGTGATTAGACCAATATTAACATACGCCTCAGTACTTTGGTGGACTGCGATGGAGAAAAAGTGCAACGTTAGGATTATACAACAATACAACGGATAACTGCGATGAATCTTGAGGTCGAGTGCGAGGCACTGCTGCCATCGGTACAGTCTTGGTTTGACGGAACCCTACTATTGCCATCTGGAAGATCATGTTACACGGATGGATCAAAGCTAGAATACAGAGTGGGCCAGGGAGTCTACATTGATAACCCAGGGACTGAAATCTGTTTTAGACTGCCTGCCCATAATACGGTTCTGCAGGCGGAGATCCGGGCGATCACGCAATGCGTGAGGTGGTGTAGTGCTAACTCGAGGACGTCGAGTATGAACATCTTTACGGACAGTAATATTGCAATAAGGGCAATAACAAGCAGGACTCTAACGTCACGAACAGTCTTGCAGGTGATTAACGCCTTCTCTGAGAATAACAAAATCCTCATCGTTTGGGTAACGGGCCATAACGGAGTGAGAGGTAATGAAAGGGCAGACGATTTGGAGGTGAAGGCCAGAGGACTGCCGTCAATAAACTTGGTTAACCCGAAGCCTTTCGGGTCGACGCGGTTCGAGTTAAGGGAGTGGCCGACGAATGCGCATGCAACCCTATGGAACAGCGAAGCGGTCAGTAGGAAGGCGAAAATACTGTGTAGGGGAATCCAGATCTTGACAGGACTCAGCTATTACTGAAAGGAGGTAAGGAGGAGTTTAGTGTTGGAGTTGGAATCATAACGGGGACTATGAGCTCACTTATGTACAATCAGTGAGCAAGTAATAGCATGTGTAGGGCATGCGGGGACTATGATGAAACGTTGAAGCATTTCGTATTGTCCGGCTTTAGGGTCTAACATATACAGGCACTTAGGTGGGAACACAATATCAGACATGAACCAACTTGGCGGAGTGGTATTGAAAGCAATTAAGGATTTTGTAAGTAGCACGGAATTCCTAACATAGATTTTCCTCTTCGAGGTTAATTTTTATACCCACAACCCTATGTATAGGAGTTATATTCATTTAGTCATTCCGTTTGCAAAACATCGAAATATCAATTTCCGACCCTACAAAGTATATATATTTCGGATCGTTGTAAAATTCTAAGACGATTTAACGATGTCCGTGTGTCTGTCCGTCTATCCGTCTGCCCGTCCCTCCGCCCATCCCTCAAAAATTGAGATATTGGGCTGAAATTAGGCGCAGATGCGTCTTTTTGATGCACGCTGGTTAAGTTCTTGAACGGGCCAAATCGGACCATATTTGGATATAGCTGCTTTATAGACCGATTTTCTGACAAAGGGTCTAAAGCCCATAAAAACTGTATTTTTCATCCGATTTTGCTGAAATTTGAAACAGTGAGTAGCTTAAGGCTTCCCGATAACTGACCTAAATATGGTACAGATCGGACTATATTTAGATATAGCTACCCTATAGGCCGATCTCCCGATAAAGGGTTTGAAGACCATAAAAGCTTTATTTATTACTCGATTTCGCTGAAATTTAAAACAGTGGCTTATTTTAAGCCTCACGAAATATGGTCTAAATATGGTTTGGATTGGACTATATTAAAATATAGCTGTCATATAGACCGATATCCCGATAAAGGGTCTGAAGACCATAAAGGCTTTATTTATTACCCTATTTCGCATATATTTGAAACTGTGGGTTATTTAAAGCCTCCCGACATCTGACTTCAATATGGTTCAGATCGGACTACATTTAGATATAGCTACCATATAGACCGATCTGACGATAAAGGATCTAAAGGCCATAAAAGCTTTATATATTTCCCAATTTTGCTGAAATTT
>NC_081555.1:145276941-145369441 GCF_963082655.1 Stomoxys calcitrans | reverse complement strand
CACCACCGAAGGATGGGGATATATTCATTTAGTCATTCCGTTTGCAACACATCGATATATCCATTTCCGACCCTATAAAGTATATATATTCTTGATCAGCGTAAAAATCTAAGACGATCTAGCCATGTCCGTCCGTCTGTTCGTCTGTCTGTTGAAATCAAGCTACAGTCTTTAAATATAGAGATATTGAGCTGAAACTTTGCACAGATTCTTTTTTTGTCCATAAGCAGGTTAAGTTCGAAGATGAGCTATATCGGACTATATCTTGATATAGCCCCCATATAGACCGATCCGCCGATTTAGGGTCTTTGGCCAATAAAAGCCACATTTATTATCCGATTTTGCTGAAATTTGGGACAGTGAGTTCTCTTAGGCCCCTGGACATTCTTCGTCAATTTGGCTCAGATCGGTTCAGATTTAGATATAGGTGCCATATAGACCGATACTCCGATTTAGATTCTTAGGCCCATAAAAGCCACATTTATTACCCGATTTTGCTGAAATTTGCGACAGTGAGTTGTGTTAGGCTTTACAACATCCTTCGTCAATTTGGTTCAGATCGGTTCAGATTTGGATTTAGCTGCCATATAGACCGATCCGCAGATTTAGGGTCTTAGGCCCATAAAATCCACATTTATTATCCAATTTTGCTGAAATTTTGCACAGTAAGTTGTCTTAGGCCCTTCGACATTCTCTGCCAATTTGGTTTAGATCGGTCTAGTTTTGGATATAGCTGTCTTATAGACCGATCATCCGATTTAGGGTCTTTGGCCAATAAAAGCCACATTTATTATCCGATTTTGCTGAAATTTGGGACAGTGAGTTGTCTTAGGCTCATCGACATCCTTCGTCAATTTGGCTCAGATCGGTCCAAATTTAGATATAGCTGCCGTATAGACCGATCCTCCGATTTAGGGTCTTAGGCCCATAAAAGGCACATTTATTGTCCGATGTCGCCGAAATTTGGAACAGTGAGTTAGGTTAAGCCCCTTGACATACTACAGATCGGTCGACATTTGGATATAGCTGCCATATAGACCGATCTCTCGGTTTTAGGTTTTGGGGCCATAAAAAGCGCATTTATTATATTATCTCGATATAAAGTCTTGTCCCCAAAAAAGCGCATTTATAATCCGATTGAACTGAAATTTGGCACATTGACTTATGTTAGGCTTTTCGATATCCATGTTGTATAAGGTTTAGATCGGTTTATTTTTAGATACAGCTACTAAAAAGTCCAGTATTTTTGTTATACATAATTGAACAATGACTTGTACCGATTAGTATTTGGTCCAAATCGGATCATATTTCGATATAACTGCTATGGGACATAATGGTATTCAATTTTCAGCGGATTTTGATGAAAGGTGGTTTACGTATATATCCGAGGTGGTGGGTATCCAAAGTTCGGCCCATCCGAACTTAACGCCTATTTACTTGTTGTTTCTTATCCAGTTTGTAAGTCCTTTTTCTCAATCTACGTTGTTGTTTTCTTATTCCTCAGAGAGTTGTTTTTTATCCCCATTGTGACTATAGAGTATTTGTTCTTTTTAGTTCGACTGTAGTGCGAAAGTGCGTCTAATTTGATTTACTTTCATTTAGAATTTTGGCTTTTTTTTTTCGTTGTATAAGTAAAAGCCGCCCTCTTATTTAGTTGGCTTCAAAAAAAAAAAAGCAAATCGCCTATTTCAGTTTGTCTACTACACAACGTGTGTAAGTTGTTGTCTTAGTGGTAGTGCTGGGTTAGTTGCTCCTTAGAATCATTATGGCTTTATCCCCCTTCCTCAGAGCAGCCACCTTTGCTGCTGGAAGAAGAAACCTTAACACGCTTACCAGTGAATTTAGTGTAGTGTATTAAATCTATCGCTTATCTTTTATTTTTTATTTTTTGTTTGTGGTTTTGGTTCTTTATCAAGACCCGTGTCTGTCGTCTTATGTTGTTTTTTTTTTCTTTTGTTTCGAGACCTTTCAGTCGCTCTAGTTATTGTTGTTGTTGTTGACGCGTGTTATCGCCAGAATATAATTATTTTAAGTTAAAAGCCTTGTTCACTCCCTCTATCACGCCTTTGATGGACATGACCAAATACTTACGCATAAGGCAGACTTTCTTATCTCCGCAGTCTTTATGATATTTTGCCAATGCCTAGTCGACCTTAATACAATGATGATGATGATGATGATGATAAGTTGCCAGCGGTGGTGGAACTGGTAGTGAGGGTGATGGTGTTATTGGATTGACCTAATAAAACGGATTAGAGCCAAGAACTAAGAGGCTTACTGCCAAATCTGAGGAGTTCTATGCCCATGCATTGTATGCAGTGTATTAACACTACATATGAAAAGGGCATTCGTTATGGTCATTGGATTAACTTTCCCCCAGGAGTTTTAGTTGGACAGTCCTCTAACTTCCTTATGTGTACTTTGAACTGTTATTTCGATAAGGAAATTCGCTAATAAAGAGTAGGATAATGGTGTAAATGAGGTAATGAGTGTATAAGAGTGCGAAAAAGCCTATTTACTTATATTGGGTTGCCCAAAAAGTAATTGCGGATTTTTCATATAGTCGGCGTTGACAAATTTTTTCACAGCTTGTGACTCTGTAATTGCATTCTTTCTTCTGTCAGTTATCAGCTGTTACTTTTAGCTTGCTTTAGAATATATATTTGATTAAAATTCATTCTACGTTTTATTAAAAATGCATTTACTTTCTTTTAAAAAATCCGCAACTACTTTTTGGGCAACCCAATATCATCGTTTCGTTTCTTTTCAGTTAGCCACGAAGTCAATCAACATCAATTCTGATTCCCTTATTCACAGATCGAAATGCTAAATTTCCCTTATAACCTCTCCAAAGGTCTAGTCGCAGCCGCAGCTGAATCTAATTCCAGTAAATCAGGTTGGGGTTGTACTAAAAATGCACCGAAGGTGTTTTTAACAATGTGAAGACCGACACATTCTTCCAATCCATTACCAAGATGAATGGATGCTTAGAGACTGGATGAACCTAATGCCAAGAAGGAGGTGGATAAATTTTGGATGCCATGACATAAAGATAAGGGATAAAGTGGTACAGAGCAAGCCACAGCGGGGGCTATTGCAGATGCTAACTGAGGAGGGATTTGAACCCGCCTGCTATGTTGACTATGTTATAAAACTTCTAAGGGTAAAGTTACGTACCAGCTATGCAGAAGGGCCGAAAGGGTCTTGCAGATGGCTGAGCTAGACCTAGGGCTCTCAATACTAATCCAGAGAAGACAGAAATCAGCTTGTTCACGAGGAAGACGAAGATGGGCCAGTTTGATGAACAATTGCGACATCGTGCACAAGGTTAAATACTTGGGAGTGATCTTGGATTAGAAATTGAAATCTGAGGTAGGTCCCATATAAACCGATCTCGGATCTTGACTTTTTGAGCCGCTAGAGGGTGCAATTCTTATCTGAAATTTTGCACCAAGTGTTTTGTGTTGACTTCCAACAACTTTGCCAAGTATGGTCCAAATGGGACCATAACCTGATATAGCTCCCATATGGAACGATATCGAATATTGATTTCTTGAGCCGCTAGAGGTCGCAATTCTTATTCGATTTGGTTGAAATTTTGCATGAAGTGTTTTGGTTTCACCATCAACAACTGTGCAAAGTATGGTATAAATCGGTTCATAACCTGATATAGCTCCCATATAATCCGATTTCGGATCTTGATTTCTTGAGCCGCTAGAGGGCGCAAAAATTATCCAATTTGGTTGAAATTTTACATAAAGCGTTTTGTTTTTACCTCTAACAACTGCGCCAAGAATGGTTAAAATCGGCTTATAACCTGATGCAGCTCCCATATAAACCGATCTCGGTTCTTGACTTCTTGAGCCGCTAGAGGGCGCAATAATTATCCGATTTGGCTGAAATTTTGCATGAAGTGTTTTGTTCTAACTTTTAACAATTGCGCCAAGTGGGGTTCAAATCGGTTTATAACCTGATTTCCCAATTTTATAAAGAGATCTCCTAATTTTATTTCTTGAGCTACTATAGGACGCAATTCTTATCCGATTTGGCTGAAATTTTGCACAATAAATTCCACTTTGATCTTTAACAGCCAACCAAGTATGGCCTCAATTGGTTCATAACTTGATATAGCTGAAATAGCATAGCAATTTTTATCCATTAGACCTTTGTTGGTCTATAAAGAGATATCGGCCAAGGAACGTGACAAACGCTATCCATGGTGCAGGGTATATAAGATTCGGCCTGACCGAACTTTGCACCCTTTTACTTGTTTTTAGATCTCGCCAAGCTCTTTTTCCAAATCATGCAAATCGGTTCAGTAAAAGTTATAGCCCTTTGAAGGTTGGAGTAGGGGAAAGTGGTCAATTTTGACATCCTGTATTAAAGGCATAGACCAAAAATTAAATTTTCCTGAAAGCTTATGACCTGCTCTAAAAAAGTGTAGAGCATTTCTTACCGCTCAAATAGAAAGGCAAAAAGTTGTGGACTTATTTCCAATTTTTTTCGTTTTGTGGCCCACTGTCCAGCATTGGCATGCGAATAGAACGCTTAAGTCGGTGATGAAGACTTTGAGGCTTTCTGAGAGTGAACTATGCCCCACGTCTTACTACTACGATTTTACTATGCTGGTCGGGCGCGACTATCGTATGTCGGCTTGACTAAATGTATTTATGGAAGGTTGTGTGGCTGGCCATGACTAGCCTGTGTATGAATGGTTGTGTGGCCCAGTCAGCTTAATGCAGACAATTGTGGACGGCTGCCACTGCACAGTGGATAGAGGCCTGATGAGAGCACAGTGGCTGGGGTTTTCGTATTATGTAATTTAAGTAGAGTTGTATTACGTGCGAAATAAACATAGGCCAATTAATGGCATTTGAGGATGACGTGTGTCTGTCCGTCTGTCTATCCGTCAGTATGTCCGTATGTTGTAATCACTTTTCAGCCTTCAAAAATTGAAATATTGAGCTGAAAATTGGCACAGATAAGTATTTTTGATGCACGCTGATTAAGTTCTTTAGCGGGCCAAATTTACCATTTACCGGACCATATTTATATATAGCTGCCATATATACCGATCTGCCGATAAAGGGTCTGAAGCCCATAAAAGCTTTATTTATTACCCGATTTCGCTTAAATTTGAGACAGTGGGTTATTTTAAGCCTCCCGACATGTGACCTAAATATGAATCAAATCTATATTTAGATATAGCTGCCATATACACCGATCTCCAGATAAAGGTTCTGAAGCCCATCAGAGCTCTATTTATTACCCGATTTCGCTGAAATTTGAAACAGGGAGTAGTTTTACGCCTCCCAATATAGGAGGCAAATATGGTTGAGATCGGACTATATTTAGATATAGCTGCCATATAGACCGATCTTTAGCCATATAGACCGATCTTTAGCCATATAGACCGATTGGTGGGTAACCAAAGTTCGATCCGGCCGAACTTAATACCTTTTTACTTGTTTTTCCCTTATTGTGGACAAATCGCCGGTTACATAAATTTATTGAAATTAAGAAGTTACTGTCATCCAGCTACATTCAATGCTCTACACCTTAACCTTATTCAAGCTCACACACTTTATCCATTCTTTCACATACATTTTATTTCCTTTTAAAAAAAACACATTTCCAGGTTTTCAAATAACTATGGCATATCCCTGCAAAATACCATTCAAAATCACAAATTGCACAAATAAATACCAATTGGCCCATTTAACAACCGTTTGGGGGTCGCAGCGAATAGCATCCGAACTCGCACTTCAATTAGTTACATCATTTATCGCACCTCTTGTGCCTAAGGGTCCCAAGTGGAAAATTGTGCCTGCCATGCCATGCCATTTGGATTTTTGGGGGAATTTTTACGACATTTCATTTCATCCCCAATTTCCTGCCACAGAGACATTTGATGTCAATCTCATGTTTGAAAAACTTAATCATTGCTCAACAATTACTTAATTGTTGACGCTAATTAAGCGAATATGACATAAAATTCATATTTCGGCAGACAAAACATTCGCTGCCAACCAACCCCTTAATGTATGCATGCGTTCACCTTTAACGATTTTGCATGACACACGCGGCACATGGTGCGTTCGAAACGTTTAGATACTTTCATCCCATAAGCACAAATAAATACATGCCAGAGTGTACGTATGTGTGCCATTAAGAAATCCCAAAAGGGTAAAACTCGCGAATGCTACATTGCCACCGTTACTCATACCCTTTTGGGCACTTACAAATATCTATCTATGACTGTGTGGGAGGAGAATCGAAAACATGTATGTATGTGTGCAACGATTCATGACCCATAACCCAAACCACCTGACTTATCATTTATGAACATCAGTTTTTTTTTCTGTCTCTTTCATTGCCTTCGCGACAGAAAGTAAGCCATCTACGTACCCAACGCTAATGGAGATGAATGTTACAAAAATATATACCCATCTCTGCACAGCATGTGACGATAGCATCAATACTAGTCAAAAGAGTCCATAGATGTAAGGAAACAAAAATGGGAAGTAAAAAAGAGGGTCAGTTTTGACTATATCTTCTCCTTATTTTATGCAAAAGACATGGGCCCCAGGTTGTTGAGTTGGTAGCTTCGTGGGATCCTTGGTAAAACAACGCACTCCAACTCTCAAAAATTCCAGTTGAACGAGATGTTTGCGCTCTTAACCCAAAATATGACTTAGATATGAAATATGGGGTCAAGGCATTGGGGGAAGTATCTCCTCTAACTGACATCTGTGTTTTTCCCATCAAAATCTACGACGCTCTAGCCATGTCCGTTCGTCTATCTGCTGAAATCTCTCTACAGTCTTTAACAAGTAAGAGTTAAGTTCGACCGGGCCGAATGTTATATACCCTCCTCAATGGATCGCATTTATCGAGTTCTATGCTCGATATCTCTTTTTAGGCAAACAAAGAATATTAAATGAGAACTGTTATGCTATTGGAGCTATATCAAATTATAGTCCGATTCGGACCATAATTTAATGCTGAACATTGTAGAAGTCATTGTGTAATAATTCATTTCATTCGGATAAGGAATGCGCCTTGTAAGGGCTTAAGAAGCAAAATCGAGCTGTATCAAGCTATAGATCGATTCAGACCACATTAGACACGTACGTTAAGGGTCATGAGAGAAGCCGTTGTACAAAATGTCAACCAAATCAGACGAAAATAGCGCCCTCTAGAGGCTCAAAAAGTCAAGACCCACGATCGGTTTATATGGCAGCTATATCATGTTATGTACTGATTTGCGCCATACTAAGCACAGTTATTGAAAGTCATAAGAAAACACTTCATGCAAAATTTCAGCCAAATCGGATGAGAATTGCGCGCTTTATTGGCTCAAGAAGTCAAGATCCCAAATCGGATTATATGACAGCTATACGAGATTATGAACCGATTTGAATCATACTTAATATATTTGTTGAAAGTAATATCGAAACACTACGTATACAATTTCAGCCAAATCGGTTGAAAATTGCGCCCTCTAGAGGCTCAAGAAGTCAAGAACCCAGATCGGTTTTTATGGCAGCTATATCAAACCATAGACCGATTTAAACCGTACTAAGCGCAGGTGTTGGAAGTGATACCAAAACACCACGTGCAAAATTTCAGTAAAATCGGACGAGAATTGCGCCCTCTAGAGGCTCAAGAAGTCAAGACCCATGATCGGTTTATATATCAGCTATATCAAAACATGGACCGATTTGAATCATACTTAACATATTTGTTGGAAGTGATACCAAAACAGCAGGTGCAAAATTTCAGTCAAATCGGACGAGAATTGCGCCCTCTAGCGGCTCATGAATTCAAGACCCACGATCGGTTTATATTGCAGCTATATCAAAACATGGACTGATTTAAAGCGTACTTTGTGCAGTTGTTGGAAATGATACCAAAACACCACGTGCAAAATTTCAATCAAATCGGATAAAAATTGCGCCCTCTAGAGGCTCAAGAAGTCAAGACCCATGATCTGTTTATATATCAGCTATATCAAAACATGGACCGACTTAAGCTGTACTTAGCGCAGTTGTTGGAAGTGATACCAAAACAGCACGTGTAAAATTTAAGTCCAATCGGATAAAAATTGCGCCCTCTAGCGGCTTATGAAGTCAAGACCCAACATCGGTTTACATGGCAGCTTTATCAAAACATGGACCGATTTGACCCATTTACGATTCCAATTGACCTACACTACAAACAAGTATTTGTTCAACATTTCAAGCACCTAGCTTTACTCCTTCGAAAGTTACTGTGGTTTCGACAGACAGATAGACGGACGGACGGAAAGACGGACGGACATGGCTAGATCGCCTTAAAGTGACATGACGATCAAGAATATATAGGGTCTCAGACGCATATTTCAAGGTGTTACAAACCGAATGACGATATTACTATGCCCCCATCCTTTGGTGGAGGGTATAGAAATAGAGATATTCCCGTGTTCCTTTCCTGCAAATTTCGTCCGCAGAGTCTTAGGTGCATGCTTATGCAGGCTATAAGTTCCACCCGCACCTTTAGGAGACTGCAAGAAAAATTCTCGCGGCCGCACGTGGGTGCTTACGAAGGCCATAAGTTCGCAACATCTTCTCTGTGTGACCATTCATGGGGGGAAAGTCTCACTTGCGTGCTTACGCAGGCCATACGTCATGCACATGTCACTACTGTGACTCACACATTCCCGCTTCCGTACATGTATGCCTACGAAGGATACATGTGATCAACATTTTCTTACTTTTTCTTACTTTGGTCTCATGTGTCGCCCGTACCACCTCGGGGCCACATGTTCCGCTTGTATGCGTAGCTCCTTTCTCCGTGAGAGTGATTCAAAGTCATAACCGAGACAGTCCCTCACGTGTGTTTATGTAGACCACGTCTCGCCCGGCAGACTAATACGCCGTGAACCGTTGATGCTCGACTACACACGACGCAATACGGCGTTCGCAAGTCTGAGAGTCACCTGGTCAACACTTGCCCTTTCTCACCCCGCACGGTATATATTTAGTCACCAAACGCTGCGTCAACAACAGACTAGCCTCCCTTCACGAACGTCATTATCTTGGAAATTACGAATATCTGTAACTAACCATTCCCCCGCTAGCCTCACCCCAGCAAATGGATAGGGGTGTCATAGAAAAGGCCTTTAAGGTTCGAGTACGAATATGATATGAAAATTTTGGACCAAGTATTTCACCACCATACGGATATATTGGTCCTTCGGAAAATATTAACGGTGTTTGGGAGTAAAGTACGATTCTCTTCTCAAAATTTGGGGTCAAGTTCTCCATCAGCCATACGGACATATTGATCGATCGGAAAATATTAACGGTGTTTAGGAGTAAAGTACGATTCTGTTCTCAAAATTTGGAGTCAAGTTCTCCATCAATCCGACAACTCTCATGTAAAGGGTGATTTTTTTGAGGTTAGGATTTTCATGCATTAGTATTTGACAGATCACGTGGGATTTCAGACATGGTGTCAAAGAGAAAGATGCTCAGTATGCTTTGACATTTCATCATAAATAGACTTACTAACGAGCAACGCTTGCAAATCATTGAATTTTATTACCAAAATCAGTGTTCGATTCGAAATGTGTTCATTCACCGTAACGTTGCGTCCAACAGCATCTTTGAAAAAATACGGTCCAATGATTCCACCAGCGTACAAACCACACCAAACAGTGCATTTTTCGGGATGCATGGGCAGTTCTTGAACGGCTTCTGGTTGCTCTTCACTCCAAATGCGGCAATTTTGCTTATTTACGTAGCCATTCAACCAGAAATGAGCCTCATCGCTGAACAAAATTTGTCAAAATTTGAACACATTTCGAACCGAACACTGATTTTGGTAATAAAATTCAATGATTTGCAAGCGTTGCTCGTTAGTAAGTCTATTCATGATGAAATGTCAAAGCATACTGAGCATCTTTCTCTTTGACACCATGTCTGAAATCCCACGTGATCTGTCAATTACTAATGCATGAAAATCCTAACCTCAAAAAAATCACTCTTTAGATGGATAGATACCATATGGGTTCCATATGAAAGGACTTTGAGAGTAGATTAAGAATCTGAAACCTATGTTTGACATCTAAAAAAGACTACAAACTGATTCTAAGCCTATTAGCATACTCTCCAATGCGTCGATCTCTCTTAAATATAAATTTTTCTTCAAACCCCACCCTGTCACTATTCAACAGTCCATCCATTGTAACCTAACATGCTTTGCAAATTGTCAATAGCATTGAAAGGTCGGAGAGGGGAAAGCAACGTTAAATTAATTTCACCAACATTTTGTTACTGGTGTTTGTTGCTATGCGTTACTTTCTCAACGCTTACTAATGAAACAAAAATTTCATACATGAACAAACGCATACTTTGAACTTTTGCCACCAAAAGAGCGCTAATCAAGTCAAGTCAGACCAGACACAGAATGAGGTAAACAGTGAATGGATGAGATGAAGGCACTAGGGATTCAAGCAATACAAGCATACACCACTAACCCCCAGCCTCTTAAAAGCACAGGCAACATCACCACTACCACAAAACCTATAGTTTCACAGAAATTTCACACTCCAGAAGGAAGAAGCCAATGACGCCAACAACAGTCGCAGAGTAAAGAAGTATATGGCTGGTGGGTGGGTGGGTGGTTTTTTTGCCTTTTTTCTTTGGGGTGATGTATGTGTGGTATTCGCAAAAGGTTATTCCCGTTCTGTTTTCCTACCGTACGCATGAGATAGTGAGAGTTGAAAAAGGTGTTTTATGCCAATTAGGACTTCAGCATAAAATTTACCACGCTAATTAAGCAGTTTCAATGTGATATTAAGAATACACAAGTACCAACAAAAGCTAAAGCACCACAACCAAAACCGAAGCACTCATACACACACACACTTACATGTGTATTCACATACATATCATTCATAGGAAAAGAAATATTTTCAAATAGGTTGAATATGGTGAGTGCTTGTATCTAAATATTTAGCATCCTTCGCACTTCAATAAACTTTCACTCACATATGTAGCTATTCATAAGGAACCATACTTTCAGGAATAGAAGCCTAAAAGTAAAAACAACAAAGCTGTAACACGTTTCTGGGGCAAATTTTTCCAAGTTTTATTTTATTAACATTTTTAGAAGCAGGGCAAATTTAAATTTTAATTTCAATATAGGTTAGCATGTATGTTCCATAGAAAAAATTTTCGCACATTTTGATTGTAAAACCTTGAGAAATCGATCAAAAACACCATAAGGTTAGGATAACAAAGAAATAACGGGATTTAACCCTATCTACGCCCTTCCTGGCATCTCACTATGACTGTAATCGGGTTTTCAAGCGCTTCGATATTCTAAGCACCTTCTAAAATCTCTGACACCAAGTTTCGAGGTGTCTCCCATGACTTGAGCTTTCCCTCGGGCTCTTGGTCGTGGGTTTAGCTTTTAATCTTTCATACAGTACGCTCGAGATTATCTTGTATGCGTTGGGGTGAAAACTTATTCTTCCGTAGTTGGAACATTTCCGTTCCGCATACGCCTTATCTGCATGTCGCCTTTGGCCTTAAATAGTTCAGCGGGTAACCCGTCGATTCCTGCTGCCTTGTTGTTCTTCAGTCGGGGCACAGTTACTTGGACCTTATTCTGACTAGAAGGTTAACAGTCTTTGCCATCATCAGAGATTGGTTTTGCGGAATCTTCTTCGCCACCAACGTAGGACACCAGTCCAGCTGCTGGTAAAATGTTCTTTCCATATCCTCAGCCTACTATCTGTGTCAGTTACCAAATTGTCTTCTTTGTTTCTGCAGGAGGAAGTGCCTGCACCAAAGCCATCGGTTTAAAGTTTAATTCGCTCACACTCAGGTCTTTCTATTTCTTTTTATACCCACCACCGAAGGATGGGGGTATATTCATTTTGTAATTCCGTTTGCAACACATCGAAATATCCATTTCCGACCCTATAAAGTATATATATTCTTGATCAGCGTAAAAATCTAAGACGATCTAGCCATGTCCGTCCGTCTGTCGGTCTGTCCGTCTGTCTGTTGAAATCACGCTACAGTCTTTAAAAATAGAGATATTGAGCTGAAATTTTGCACAGATTCTTTTTTTGTCCATAAGCAGGTTAAGTTCGAAGATGGGCTATATCGGACTATATCTTGATATAGCCCCCATATAGACCGATCCGCCGATTTAGGGTCTTAGGCCCATAAAAGCCACATTTATTATCCGATTTTGCTGAAATTCGTGGCAGTGAATTGTGTAAGGCCCATCGACATCCTTCGTTAATTTGGCTCAGATGGGTCCAGATTTGGATATAGCTGCCATATAGACCGATCCTCCGATTTAGGGTCTAAGGCCCATAAAAGCCACATTTATTATCCGATTTCGCTGAAATTTGGGACAGTGAGTTGTCTTAGGCCCTTTGCCATGTTTCTTTAATTTGGTCCAGATCGGTTCAGATTTGGATATAGCTGCCATATAGACCGATCCTCCGGTTAAGGGTCTTAGCCCCACAAAAGCCACATTTATTATCCGATTTTGCTGAAATTCGGGGCAGTGAATTGTGTAAGGCCCATCGACATTCTTCGTTAATTTGGCTCAGATCGGTCTAGATTTGGATATAGCTGCCATATAGATCGATCCTCCGATTTATGGTGTAAGGCCCATAATAGCCACATTCATTATCCGATTTTGCTGAAATTTAGGACAGTGAGATGTGTTAGGCCCTTTGACATATTTCTTCAATTTGGTCCAGATCGGTTCAAATTTGGATATAGCTGCCATATAGACCGATTTCTTGATTTATGGTTTTGGGCCCATAAAATGCTCATTTATTGCCCGATGTCCCCGAAATTTGGAACAGTGAGTTAGGTTAAGCCCCTTGACATACTTCTGCAATATCGCACAGATCGGTCCAGATTTGGATATAGCTGCTATATAGACCGATATCTAGGTTTTAGGTTTTGGGGCCATAAAAGACGCATTTATTGTCCGATGTCGCTGAAATTTGAGACAGTGAGTTTGGTTAGGCTCTTCGACGTCCTTCTTCAATTTTGCCCAGATCGGTCCAGATTTGAATATAGCTGCCATATTGACCGATCTCTGGATTTAAGGTTTAGGGCCCATAAAAGAGGCATTTATTGTCCGATTTCTCCGAAATTTGGGACAGTGCTTAGTGTTAGGCTCTTCGACATGTTTATGCAACTTGGCCCAAATCGGTCCAGATTTGGATATAGCTGCCATGTAGACCGATATCTCTATTTAAAGTCTTGGCCCCATAAAAGGCGCATTTATAATCCGATTTCACTGAAATTTGACTTATGTTCGGCTTTTCAACATCCGTGTCGTATATAGTTCAGATCGGTTTATTATACCCTCCACCATAAGTTGGGGGGTATACTAATTTCGTCATTCTGATTGTAACTACTCGAAATATTCGTCTAAGACACCATAAAGTATATATATTCTTGATCGTCGTGAAATTTTATGTCGATCTAGCCAAGTCCGTCCGTCTGTCCGTCCGTCCGTCCGTCTGTCCGTCCGTCCGTCCGTCCGTCCGTCCGTCCGTCTGTCTGTCGAAAGCACGCTAACTTCCGAAGGAGTAAAGCTAGCCGCTTGAAATTTTGCACAAATACTTCTTATTAGTGTAGGTCGGTTGGTATTGTAAATGGGCCATATCGGTCCATGTTTTGATATAGCTGCCATATAAACCGATCTTGGGTCTTGACTTCTTGAGCCTCTAGAGTGCGCAATTCTTATCCGATTGGAATGAATTTTTGCACAACGTGTTTTGTTATGATATCCAATAACTGCGCCAAGTATAGTTCAAATCGGTCCATAACCTGATATAGCTGCCATATAAACCGATCTGGGGTCTTGACTTCTTGAGCCTCTAGAGTGCGCAATTCTTACCCGATCAGAATGAAATTTTGCACGACGTGTTTTGTTATTATATCCAACAACTGTGCCAAGTATGGTTTAAGTCGGTCCATAACCTGATATAGCTGCCATATAAACCGATCTTGGGTCTTGACTTCTTGAGCCTCTAGAGTGCGCAATTCTTATCCGATAGGAATGAAATTTTGCACGACGTGTTTCGTTATGATATCCAACAACTGTGCCAAGTATGGTTCAAATCGGTTCATAACCTGATATAGCTGCCATATAAACCGATCTTGGGTCTTGACTTCTTGAGCCTCTAGCGTGCACAATTCTTATCCGATTGGAATGGAATTTCGCACGACGTGTTTTGTTATGATACCCAACAACTGTGCCAAGTATGGTTGAAATCGGTTTATAACCTGATATAGCTGCCAAACAAACTGATCTTGGGTCTTGACTTCTTGAGCCTCTAGAGTGCGCAATTCTTATCCGATTGGGATGAAATTTCGCACGACGTGTTTCGATATTATATCCAACAACTGTGCCAAGTATGGTTCAAATCGGTCCATAACCTTATATAGCTGTCATATAAACCGATCTTGGGTCTTGACTTCTTGAGACTCTAGAGGGCACAATTCTTATCCGATTTGAATGAATTTTTGCACGAAGTATTTCGTTATGATATCCAAAAACTGTGCCAAGTATGGATGAAATCGGTCCATAACCTGATATAGCTGTCATATAAACAGATCTGGGGATTTGACTTCTTGAGCTTTTAGAGGGCGCAATTCCTATCCGATTTGGCTGAAATTTTGCATGACGTATTTTATTTTTTACTTTCAACAACTGTGTCAAATAAGGTTCAAATCGGTTCATAACCTGATATAGCTGCCATATAAACCGATCTGGGATCTTGACTTCTTGACCCCTAGAGGTCGCAATTATTATCCGATATGCCTGAACTTTTGTACGACGGATCCTCTCATGACCATCAACAAACGTGTTTATTATGGTCTCAATCGGTCTATAGCCCGATACAGATCCCATATAAATCGTTCTCTCTATTTTACTTCGTGAGCCCCAATGGACGCAATTCTTATACGAATTGGCTGAAATTTTACACAGGTCTCCAACATATAATTTAATTGTGGTCCGAACCGGATCATATCTTGATATCGTTTTAATAGCAGAGCAACTCTTTTCTTATATCCTTTTTTGCCTAAGAAGAGATGCCGGGAAAAGAACTCGACAAATGCGATCCATGGTGGAGGGTATATAAGATTCGGCCCGGCCGAACTTTGCACGCTTTTACTTGTTTTTAGATATAGCTAGTGTGCTTTTTAGTATTTGGTCCAAATCGGAACATATTTTGATGAAACTGATATTGGACATAAGGTATGAAATTTTCACCGAATTTTGATGAAGGTGGTTTACATATATACCCGAGGTAGTGGGTATCCAAACTTAACGCCTTTTTACTTGTTTTCGATTCTATCTGTTAATGCGCCGGTGGATCTTCTACAATTCACAAGTCAAATTTTAACGATATCAAACAATAAATTCGAAACACCGCTTTTTACACTTTTCGTAGTTATGACTTTCATCAGTAAGTAATAACTACGCTAATCATATTTTTGCAAAGCTATGCTACCCAAATTCCTTCATCTTTTAGACATAAGGGAAACATTACCTGAAATTTCAATGCCATCATACACTTTCAAGAGGTCCCATCTTTAGAGGCGGAGAGAAGTGAATGTTTCATAATTTTCATTTTTCTGCTGCGCAAACTGTGTGTTTATAGACATCCGCTTGTCCTTATGCACCAGGCTTCAAACGGAAATGAGTTTATGCACACTAAAGAAAAACCAAGTAACAAGTAAAAAGGCGTTAAGTTCGGCCGGGCCGAACTTTGGATATCCACCACCATGGATATACTAAATATCCTATTGGATTATATATATCTGCGAAAATGTTTATATCCAAATATGGGCTGATCTGGATCATATTTATTTCGGGTATAGGGGATAACGCCCCAGTTTAAAATTTCACCGAAATAGGGCAATAAATTCTGTATATTTGGGATTAAGGCCCTAAATTGGAAGATTGGGCTATATGGCATATGCAAATTTGCCCGTGAACATTCTATTAAGGAACTGGGGCAAACTTCTCACAAATCAATGAGTGCTGTCCGATACAATTTTACGCTCAATGATAAGGGACCTCCTTTCTTTTTTAGCCGAGTCCGAAGGGAGTGCTGCAGAGCGACACATCTTTGGGGAGAAGTTTTTATGTGGCACAGTAGATCACAAATGTCGCTAGCATTAGGAGGGGATAACCACCGCTCAAAAATTGTCTGATGCTCCTGCCACGATTTAAACCCAGGCGTTCAGCGTCATATGCAAACATGATAACCTCTGCGCTGTTAGAGCTTTCTATGGCATTTATGAGCAAATGGTGACCATATTCGGTTTGGATATCGAGAGGCCTAAAATTTCAAAGAAATTGGATTGTGAATACCCTTTTCATTGACGAAATATGGTCCGCTCTTGACCAACGGGAGGTCCATTCCAACTCATCGTTCTACATTTTAGCGAAATAGGGTTATAAATAAAATCTTATGATCAGAACACTTGAAATCGGTAGATCGGTTTATATGGCAGCTATATGTCTGATCTGAACCATATTTGGTTCAACTTTCAGCAAAATCTGGTAATAATCGAGTAGTTATACAAAGTTCAGCAAAATCTGATAATAAATGCGCCTCTTATGGTCTCAAGACCCTAAATAGCCAAATCGGTTTATATGGCAACTTCGAGCCGAACCGGGCCCGCCCCGCTGCGCCTCCTTTAACTCTCTAATATCTTTTTAAGGTGGGGACATTTCGCCCTGAATGCGGATACCGAATTCGTGCCATTGTAACCTATGACGCTGAATCCAGGCGAGGACGGGATTCAGGATTCATTCCTGGCGAGAAGATCGGAAAAAAGCGGTGTTTATCCCCTCTTAATGTTGGCGACATTTCCGAGGTATAATGCCATGTATGGTCATTTAAAACATTTTCACCAAAGAAGTGTCGCACTGCGGGACGCCGTTCGGACTCGGCTATAAAAAAGGTCCCTTATCATTGATTTTAAAATTTAATCGGAAAGCACTCATTGATGTGTGAAAATTTGCCCCTTATCTGTTCCTGGTGGTAATATTCTTCCATAGGGTAGTATTCTCATTAGGGGATGGATTGTACCTCAGACATATGGAGTCAAATATGGGTATCAAATTCGTGCTGCACTTCCAAATCTCTTAAATTTGAGCCCCATATTGCCATGGCCGGTAAATATAAACCGTTTGGTGGGTGTTTTAGGGATGGGGCGGCCACCGGCACTTTGCACTGAAAATATTGGGTTGCCCAAGAAGTAATTGCGGATTTTTCATATAGTCGGCGTTGACAAATTTTTTCACAGCTTGTGACTCTGTAATTGCATTCTTTCTTCTGTCAGTTATCAGCAGTTACTTTTAGCTTGCTTTAGAAAAAAAGTGTAAAAAAGTATATTTGATTAAAGTTCATTCTAAGCTTTATTAAAAATGCATTTACTTTCTTTTAAAAAATCCGCAATTACTTTTTGGCCAACCCAATAGATATCAAATTCGTTCTTTATTCCCAACGGAAATGAAATTCAGTTTAGGGGGTGCTTTAGGGCGTACCCCAAAACACTTGGCTCCAAAGAGGATATCGAATTCGTTTTCTACTCTCAATACCTTTCATTTGCCTCCACCGCCTCCACCTTATATCCAAAAATTATATAGTCTATGATTCCTTCCAGACAAACGTACACAATCTATGAAAATTTTAAGAAAATCCGTTCAACCAAGTGTCATATAGTCATAATGAGTCTAATGGCGTTTTTGAGGGGTGGCGTGACCCCCTAAAACTCGATCTGATTTTGTGTGCCAGATTCGAAATCTACTCCCGAATACCTTTTATTTGAGCCCCATATTGAAATGAACGTCCAATATGTCTGTTTGGGGAGTTTTTGGGGTTGGGGCGGCCTGATGGGTACTTATACTCAAATTTTGAAAACCATATTCGTATTCTACTCTCCAATACCTTTCATTTGATATTTATAATGTCCCGATCGGTCCACTTTTGATTTTGGGTTGTGTTTTTGGCACAACGGGGAAGGTCCGTCACCCTTCCAATACTGAACAAGTAAAAAGGCGTTAAGTTCGGTCGGGCCGAACTTTGGATACCCACCACCTCGGGTATATATGTAAACCACCTTTCGTCAAATCCTGGGAAAAATGCATACCTTATGACCCATAGCAGCTATATCGAAATATGTTCCGATTTGGAACCATAAACGACCCGGATGTCGAAAAGCCTAACATACGTCACTGTGTCAAATTTCAGTGAAATCGGATTATAACTGCGCCTTTTATTGGGCCAAGGCTTTTCATCAAGATATAGGTCTATATGGCAGCTATATCCAAATCTGGACCGATTTCGACCAAGTTGCAGATAAATGTCGAAGAGCTTAACACAACTCACTGTCCCAAATTTCGGCGAAATCGGGCAATAAATGCGCCCTTTATGGCCCCAAAACCTTAAATCAAGAGATTGGTCTATATTGCAGCTATATCCAAATCTGGACCGATCTGAGCCAAATTGAAAAATAATATCGAAAGTTTTATCACAACTCACCGTCCCAAATTTCGGCAACATCGGACAGTAAATGCGCCTTTTATGGGCTCAAAACCTCAAATCGAGAGATCGGTCTATATAGCAGCTATATCCAAATCTGAACCGATCTGAGCCAAATTGACAAAGGATGTCGAAGGGCCTAAGACAACTCACTGTCCCAAATTTCAGCAAAATCGGATAATAAATGTGGCTTTTATGGGTCTAAGACCCTAAATCGGCGGATCGGTCTATATGGCAGCTATATCCAAATCTGGACCGATCTGTACCAAATTGACGAAGGATGACGAAGGGCTCAATGCAACTCACTGTCCCAAATTTCAGCAAAATCGGATAATAAATGTGGCTTTTATTGGTCTAAGACCCTAAATCGGAGGATCGGTCTATATGGCAGCTATATCCAAATCTGGACCGATCTGAGCCAAATTGACGAAGGATGTCGAAGGGGCTAAGACAACTCACTGTCCCAAATTTCAGCAGAATCGGATAATAAATGTGGCTTTTATGAGCCTAAGACCCTAATTCGGATGATCGGTCTATATGGCAGCTATATCCAAATCTGGACCGATCTGAGTTAAATTGACGGAGGATGTTAGGGGGCATAACACAACTCACTGTTTCAAATTTCAACAAAATCGGATAATAAATGTGGCTTTTATGGGCCTAAGACCCTAAATCGGAGGATCGGTCTATATGGGGGCTATATCTAGATATAGTCCGATTTGGCCCATCTTCGAACTTAACCTGCTTATAGACAAAAAAAGAATCTGTGCAAAATTTCAGCTCAATATCTCTATTTTTAAAGACTGTAGCTTGATTTCAACAGACAGACGGACAGACGGACGGACATGGCTAGATCGTCTTAGATTTTTACGCTGATCAAGAATATATATACTTTATAGGGTCGGAAATGGATATTTCGATGTGTTGCAAACGGAATGACAAAATGAATATACCCCCATCCTTCGGTGGTGGGTATAAAAATTATATAGCCTGTGTTTCCTTCCAGATCAATCTGCACAATTTTTCGAGAAAATCGGTTCTGGCGGTTTTCAGTCTATACGGGACAAACAAACCGAGTCCCATATATCCGTGATTGACTAATGTTCACATTTTGAGCGTTTTTGTGGGGGTGGGGTGACCCCACATACTTCGACATGAATTTTTATGCCAGATTCGTTATCTACTCTCGCATACTTTTCATTTGATACCCATATTGTCTTTATCGGTTCTCTTTTGATTTTGGGTGGTGTTTTTGGGGTAATGGTCGAGGGTCCGCCCCCTTGCGTTATGTATAAATTATAAAGACTATACCTTCGTCCTGACCATATTCGTAATCTACTCCCGAATGCCTTTCATTTCAGTCCCATATTGCCATAGTCGTCAAATAAACTTAATTTTAAGGGGTTTTGGAGATGGCGCGGCCCCCCAGGAAATTCGTACTCTACACTTGAATATCTTTCATTTGAATCCCATATTGTCTCGAACGATCCACTTTTATTTTTGGGTAGTACTTTTATGGTAAGGGGGAGGGTCCGCCCCCCTCCTTCTGGAGCAACCTACATAATCTGTGAAAATTTCAAGGTAATCGGTTCAGCTGTTTTTGAGTCTATACGGAACAAACAAACAAACACAGATTGAATTTTATATATAAGTTATCCAAAGGTCCGATCGGTATCTATTGGGTTGCCCAAAAAGTAATTGCGGATTTTTTAAAAGAAAATAAATGCATTTTTTATAAAACTTAGAATGAACTTTAATCAAATATACTTTTTTTCTAAAGCAAGCTAAAATTAACAGCTGATAACTGACAGAAGAAAGAATGCAATTACAGAGTCACAAGCCGATGAAAAAATTTGTCAACGCCGACTATATGAAAAATCCGCAATTACTTTTTGGGCAACCCAATAATGGTGTTCGAACGTCGACCTGCCTAATTACAATCACTGTTTTCAGTGATCGGTGATCGGTGATCAGTTTCAGTGAAATCGGGTAATAAATGCGCCTCTTATGGGCTTAAGATTCTGAATCGGTCAATCGTTTTATAAGGCAGCTATATATGTATCCCGATATGGTCGATATTCAGTTCGTATAACGGAGGTCATAGTTCAACTCACTATGCCCAAAAATTTGCGAAATCGGACAAAAAATTCGCTTGTTATGGGCTTAAGTCCCTACATCGGCATATCGGAATATATGGCAGATATATCCAAATATAATCCAATTTTGCCTTCTCAAGAACTTAACCTGCGTATGGAAGAATTACAGGTCTGTGGCAAATTTCAGCTCAATGTCTTAAGTTTTAAGGGCTGTAGTATGATTACAACTGACGGACACATAGACGAATGCACGGACAGACACGATCCGACGATCCGAAATATATATACCTTGTAGGGTCGGAAATTCATATTCCGATGTGTTGCAAATGGAATGACTAATTTAATATACTCCCTATCCTATGGTGGTGAGTATTATAAAATGAAACGCTAT
This sequence comes from Stomoxys calcitrans, assembly GCF_963082655.1. Classification (NCBI taxonomy): domain Eukaryota; kingdom Metazoa; phylum Arthropoda; class Insecta; order Diptera; family Muscidae; genus Stomoxys; species Stomoxys calcitrans. The sequence goes on along the minus strand of NC_081555.1, from coordinate 145,348,359 downwards.
ACACCGCTGAGGAGAATTTAGCGGAAAATAACAAGGAAAACTAAAAAAATTCTGCTGCAAAGTAAAACTGAAAGCATTCTAATGACTTTTGGAATATTTGCAAAATTCCCTGAATGCCGAAGAGAAGTTCGTGTACTCCTTTTTTGGCATCTGAGCTTCATCTGCAATTTTTATTCTTTCGTTGCTTCTCATTTGGTGCTGCTGCTTCTCCTTTTGGTTGGTTATTATTTAACAATATATATTTTTCGCCTTCTTATGTTTATTTCCTATCTTTATTCATTCAAGTAGAGTTTATTGCGAATATTCTCACGGCACTGGAGGCATCACAATGAACGTAGAAAATAAAAGAGCCAATGGGGGCTTTACAGAATTTTTACTTATTTATGAGTATACTAGCTGGTCAGGGCCCGCTCCGCTGCGCCTTCTTTAACTCTCTAACATCTTTTTAGGGTAGGGACACTTCAACCCGAATGGGGATATCGTGCTACTGTAGCCTATGTCCGCCTATGACGCTGAACGCCATAGGCGAATCCAAAATTTAAAGCGGTGGTTATCCCCTCTTAATGCTGGCGACATTTGCGAGGTACCATACCATGCATGGTCATGTAAAAAATTCACCCCAAAGAGGTGTCGCACTACGGCACACCGTACGGACTCGGCTATAAAAAAGGCCCCTTATCGTTAATAAACTCAACTTGAATCGGAAAGCACTCATTGATGTGTGAAAAATTTGCCCCGGCTCGGTTCCTGGGCAAATTTTTTACTCTACTCCCAAATGACTTTTTTTTGAGCCCCTTATTACTGTATTGGAAAATATTTCGTTTTAGGGGGTAGTTCGGGGCTGGTCACTTGACCATCAAAGTAAATGTATGATTCGTGCTCTACTTTCAGAAACATTTCATATGAGTCCCATAATGGCATGATCGATAAATAAGTTGTGTTTGAAGGTGGGGTGGACCCCAGGATCTTTGTCCCGAAAATGAATATAAATTTGCCGAAAATCAATAAATTTTCACCCCAAATAGATTTTATATAATAGGGAAGTATTTTTAGACGGGACGGCTTCCCAAACACCTGGCTCTATATTGTCGTGATTGGTCTATATATCCATTAGGTGGGTTTTGGGCTGTTCCCACGGCACCCGTCCCCAACAATAGAAACCATTTTTTTTTTTGGTGATTGTTAGAGTGCAACAAATTTCCAACTAGTCGCACTACCAATCTCCGAGATTTGCTATTTTTGATATTAGGGTAATGAGAACTGCTTTTTATGGGCGACATTTCGACTCAAATATGGATATCAAATTCATGTCCACTTCCAAATCCCTTTACTTTGAACCCCATTTTGTCATGGTGGGTTAGTATGAAATTTTTGGCCATCGGCACCTGAAAATAGATATCAATTTCGTTCTTTACTCCCAAATACCGTTGATTTGAGCTCCACATTGCTATAGTCGGAAATGTAGGTCAGTTTAAGGGGTGATTTAGGGCGCACCGCAAAAATTCGTTTTCTTCTCTCAAATACTTTTCATTCGAGTCCCATATTGAGATAAAGGGGTCAATAAATCTATTCGACGTGTTTTTAGGAGGAAAAGGGCCACCTTGACTTGAACGCCAATTTTAATGTCATATTTTTAATCTACTACCAAATATCATTTATTTGAATACTATATAGCCAGCTGCCAATTTGGGGGTATTTGGGGGTGAGGCCACCTCCCATTACTTGAACCTAATTTTTTATGCCTTATTTGTAATCTACTGCCGGATACTTTTCGTTAGAGTCCCGTATTGATAGGAACGTCGAATATTTCAGTTTAGAGGAGTTTTTGGAGTGGGGAGGCCCACTAGGTACTTGGACTCAAAATTTAATATGATATTCATTTTCTAGTCTCCAATATCTTTAATTTGATACCCATATTGTGCCCATCAGTTCTCTTTTGGTTTTGGGTGGCGTTTTTGGTGTAAGGTGGAGGGTCAGCCACCATCCGATATCTAACCAACCCAACTTTTATTACGAAATTCGTACTCTACTCTTAAATACCTTTCATTTGAATCCCATATTGTCCCGATCGCTCCACTTTTATTTTTGGGTAGTACTTTTGCGGTAAGAGGGAGGGTTCGCCCCCTCCCGATATCAAAAAGTTATATAGCCTATGTTTCCTTCCAGACGAACCTACACAATCTGTGAAAATTTTAAGGAAATCGGTTTAGCCGTTTTTGAGTCTATATGGAACAAACAAACAAAGCGACAAACACAATATATGAGAAGATATTCGTTTTTTATAACCACCACAGAATGACGGGTATGTTCATTTTAATATTCCGTTTGCAACATGCCGCAAATATTATTTTTCAATACTACAAGGTATACATATAGTATAGAACAATCTAACGATTTCAGATCTTAGGTCTAACAAAGCCGCATCACTCTATTTCGCTTAAATTTGGCACAGTGAGTTGTGTTAGTCATCTTTCATTTTATGACAAGTATGGTGAATAGGGTCCCTGGCAATTTATACCCATCTGTCTATTTAAGTTCCCCCAATTTAAGTTCGCGGATATTTGGAAAAGTGACATCCGTGCAAATATGATCTTGATCGGTCTATACTTTGATGTATCTGCCATAAAGACCAATCTCACGATTCAAAGAAAAAGCATTTTTTAACTGAGATCGTTTACATTTGGCATAGTGAGCAGAGTTAGACCCCTCTTAGTCCATGTCAGGTATGGTTCAGATCGTACCATACTTTATTACAGCCTCCACCCCCATATACCGATATCCTGGTTAAGTGTCATTCGTCTACAAAATTTCATATTTGTTACCCAATTTTTCTGATCCCTCATTTGTTGCAATTATTTGTGTGCGTAAACATAGATATCCTCATCTTTTTGAAATTTCTTACCTACGCCCCTGGGTGTCAGTGAAAGAGACGGAATAACGTTTTAAATGTTTGTCTTTGGCACACAGGCCAAATGGCTTTTCCCGTTCTTAAAGAAGCACTGGCCCGTTTGAAGTGTCTTCGGCAACCTGAACACATAGAAATGTCACGATAGCATTTATTTAAAGCCGGAACAGAAAAAAACATCAACGTGTCTCCCGAGGAGGTCGTTCCAAAGAGATAACCAATCGTAGTAGGATACCAAACAAAACAAAGAGCATGTTTTTGTTCACACTACTATAGTAAAGGGGGTATATCCGTTCAGTCATTCCGTTTGCAACACATCGAAATATTCATAGCCGACCCTTTAGTTTTAGGTTGAATGGGCAACCCTCTTAAAGGTGAGTTCACACGGAGGCCAGTACGGCCCACTGTGACACTAGGAAGAACAAATAAAGACGTACTAAGTTCGGCCTGATCGAATCCTACGTACCCTTCACCAAGGATCGTATTTGTCAAGTTCTTTGCCTAATATCTCTTTATAGGCAAACAAGAGATAATGGATGAGAATTGCTATGCAATTTCAAATATACCAAGTTATGAACATATGTTGGCCATACTTGTTTTAGCTGTTGGAGACCAAAGTAGAAGACACTGTTTCAAAATTTCAAAAGTAATATCGGAAGAGCTGCTTATATGGGAGCTAAATCAGGTTATGGACAAATTAAGACCATATTTGGGAAGTGTGTTTACAGTCATAAAACAAGTCGTTGTACAAAATTTGAGCCTAATCGGATATGAATTTCGCCCTCTGGAGGCTTAAGAGGTAAACTCAGGAGATCGGTTTAAATGGGAGCTAAGTCAGGTTGCGAATTGATTAGGACCATTCTTGGCATAGTTGTTGGAAGTCAAAACAAAAAACCTCATGCTTAATTTCAGTCAAATGCAATTGCGCCCTCTAGCGGCCCAAGAAGTCAAGATTTGTTAACGGTGTATATGGGAGCTATAGGGAGGTTATGAACCGCTTGGAACCGTACTTGACACAGTTGTTGAAAGTTAAAACAAAAAACTTCATGCAAAAATTCAGCCAACTCGGTTAATAATTGCGCCCTCTAGAGGCTTAAGAAGTCAACTTTCAGGATTGGTATATATGACAGCTATATCAAAACATGGACCGATATAACCCTTTTGCAATCCCAACTGACCTACACTTATAGTAAGTATTCATGTCAAATTTTAAGCGTTAAGCTTTATTCCAGCGTTCTTTCGACAGACAGGGCTAAATCGACGTAGAATGTCAAGACGATCGAGAAATTGTATAATTTGCTGGTTCTCATATCAATATTTCGATGCAATGACTAAATCAGTATACCCCCATGCTATAGTGGAGGGTATAAAAAGCTGACAAGTAACAAGTAAAAGTGTTCTAAGTTCGGTCGGGTCGAATCTTGGGTACCCACCGCCATGGATTCCGCTAAAAATGTTCCATTATTAAATGAGTTTGATTTATTTTGATCTCAAGAAGTCATATCGCGATATCGGTACTTTGAGGGCCCATATCGCAATATTGAAGATGTCAAATCCGGGGATGGTTTTATATTTGGGCTATATCTGTTTATAAACCGAATCATACTTAGCATGGATGTTAGAAGTCATAACAGAAGTCTTTGTTCCAAATTTCTGCTAAATCGGTTACAAATTAAGGCTTCTAAAGGCTCATGAAGTCGAATCCGGGGATCGCTTTATATAGGAGCTATATCTGTTTATAGGCCGATTCGGATCATACTTGTCGCGGACGTTGAGATTCAACACATAAGTCTTTGTTTAAATTTCACCCAAATCGGATGAAAATTAATCGTGAGTTCGACTAACGGACGGACGGACAGACATGGCTAGACCGACACAGAATGTCGAGACGACCAAGAATATATTGGGTTGCCCAAAAAGTAATTGCGGATTTTTCATATAGTCGGCGTTGACAAATTTTTTCACAGCTTGTGACTCTGTAATTGCATTCTTTATTCTGTCAGTTATCAGCTGTTACTTTTAGCTTGCTTTAGAAAAAAGTGTAAACAAAGTATATTTGATTAAAGTCCATTCTAAGTTTTACTAAAAATGCATTTACTTTCTTTTAAAAAATCCGCAATTACTTTTTGGGCAACCCAATATATACTTAATGGGGTCTCAGACGCATATTTCGAGGTGTTACAAACAGAATGACGAAATTAGCATACCCCCATCCTATGGTGGAGGGTATAAAAAAAGTCTGGGTGAACAATTATTATGATGAAATACGGGGACAGTGTGTTTCAGAGAGATATGAAAAATAAGAGAAATTCCTATATTTCTCTTATTTTTATAGGGAACAAGCGCCTATCTTTTACGCCACCACGAGAGTGCTTCCCCGGAGAATAAGCCCACACTCACTCGCCAAGTGTCAAGCTGACAGCGTTTGCTCATGTATGACAACGTGTTGAAGATTTTATTGCGTCCCTCTTCGAATCAGACCAGACTCGCTAGGATGGAAAGCCAATGCCCCGCACCGTCCACAGGTCTGCTTGCCGTAGAGGATCCCCCTGGCATATTCGTCCTTCACATTTTCCACATCACCGATGTATTCATGAACCCTGGCCAACACAAGGTCATGTGCCAGGAGTTCGTTCAGGACCCCCAAACACTTCGGCTCGCACTTAAATCTCATCGTCTTTGATTCCAAACGTTGAGGGCCGCCATACTGTTCACATATACCCAGAATACCCAGAGTTTCAAAGGTGACAGGTACAACCTCCTGATCTCTTTTGCGGTCAACGTAATTGCACAGAACTCTGCCTAAAAAATCGTCTATCCGGCAATCTAACTGACTTACCGATGTCAAGTGTCTCCGAGTAAACTCTTAGTCCCGTCACTGACTTCCGTGCCCGCCTTCTCTTAGCATGCCCTCAACTCCTGCTTAGCGACAAAGCGCAAAATATATACCTCAAAAGTTTTGTAAATTCCTGCCTGCGGTGTGGATTTTAACGCCCCTGTGATCCCGATGCGGGACAATGTATATGCCTTTGAAATTCTCAACTTCTTACCGAACAAGCTTCTGCAGGAGTAAAAGATGCAAATCGTCTTTTGGCACCTTTCCTTGGCATTCCTTTTCCAGGACAGTATCAAATCCAGGACTAGGAATAGCTATTTCGCCTCCTTTGACAATTTCAGAGTGGTCCTGACCAAAGACGGGAGTCTGAAATTCGGTATCTCATAACTCGGTGGTTTTCTCCTCCAAATGCTGGCAACATTTGTGAGGTACTATGACATGTAAAACTTCTCTCCAAAGAGATGTCGCACTGCGTTACGCCGTTCGGACTCGGCCATAAAAAGGAGGCTCCTTATCATTGAGCTTAAACTTGAATCGGACTGCATTCATTGTAAGAAGTTATCCCCTGTAGCTTAATGAAATATTCATGGGCAAAATTTGCATTTGCCTATCTCTGAGTGAAGACCACCAGCTCCGTCTTCCTTCCTTGTGTTGATCCTCAACCCATTTATAGCAGCGCATCTCTATAGCCTCCACAATGACATTTCCATAATCTCTCTGATCTCGACAGAAATCTGCCTCGTACCAACAGAACGTCTTCGCACTGTGGAATAGAAGCAATTTTCAACAAAATTTGGCGCGGACTGTTTTGCTACTGATCTTGACATATCTGGAAATTTTCATCAATATCGGTTCTTATTTAGATATAGCTTCCATATATATCTTTCATCCGATTTGAACTATAGAGGCTGCCGAAACCACAATTTTGATCCGATTCTCACCAAATTTGGCGTGGAGTCGTTCAATGTATGTGCAAAATTTCATAAAAATCGGTTCGGATTTAGATATAGCTCCCATATATATCGTTCATCCGATATGGGTTTTTAAGGCTGTAGAATCCACAATTTTCGCCGATTTAGCATGAGACATTTAAATTGACGTGCGAAAAATTTCATTAAAATCAGTCATAATTTAGATATAGCTCCAATGTGTATATTTCATCCGATATGGACTCTTAAGGCAATAAAATCCACAATTTTGGTCACATCTCTACAATATAGTGCGTGAGATGTTCTATTTCATGTCCCAGTATGTGTCATAAAATTGGCACAGGTTTCGATATAACTCTCATATAATCCTTTAAAGATGTGAAAATCCAAATTTTTTGTCCTATGGTAGGAAAATCTTACAAGGTTCTAAATTGCTATTTCAATTGGTATCCAAATTAAAGTCTGACTAGATTTCGGGAAAAGTTCTACATATAAAAAGTACTATATGCAGGAGGTGGTGTAGGGTATTATATAGTCGGCACCGCCCGATTTTTGCCTTTCCTTACTGGTTTTGATTCAGAATTGTGACAAAATTCGACCAGTTCCACGCCATCTACGCTGAGATCCACTAAGACTTTGTATATCACCAGGCACTAGAGAATCGGCGAGACCACCGCTTCTTGAGACGTTCTCCTTGTCACCCGCCTTTTGAGCACACTTTCTTCCAAGTCCGCTTTAATGATCCTGCCGCGAAGCATATTATCCGTAAACCGGGGGATACTCGGGTAGATTCCGTTGCGGTCCAGAGCGGTTACAATCGGCCCTGTCTCCACGTTATTAAATGCACCCTCAATATTGAAGAAGGCCGCCATCGTGTACTCCTTCCATTGGAGAGACATCTCGACCTTTCGTACCACTTCATGTAGGCCGATTCAAATGGTTGGTAGGTGCGAAACGCCCAGTCTATCTTTTCTCCGTCAACGATGTAGGTTTGGTTGAAAAGAGGATGCAGATATTAATCCGCCCCTTGCCACTATAGACATACACCTAAGCCAGTAATCGGCTTGTTGTGCGCTCTAAAAACTATAAAGTAACCTCTAAAAAGAAAATTATAGGTTAGGAATTCCGTGCTACTTACAAAATCCTTAATTGTTTTTAATGCCACTCCCCTAAGTTGGTTCATGTCTGATATTGTGTCTCCACCTAAGTACCGGTATTTGTTGGATGCGAAAGCCGGGCAATGACAAAGGAAATGCTCCAACGTCTCATCATCTTCCCCGCATGCCCTACATATGCTATTACTTGCCGCACCGATTTAACATAAGTGAGCTCGTAGTCCTATGTGTCCCGTTATGATACTAATACTGACCTCCTTCTTACCTACTTTCAGTAATAGCCTCGTCTTCTCACGATCTGGATCCCCCATAGGATTTTCGCCGTACTACCGACGGTTTCGCTTTTCCACAATGTTGCATGCGCATTCGTTGCCCACTCCCTTAACTCAGACTGCGTCGATCCGAAAGGCTTCGGGTTAATCTAGTTTATTGACGGCAGTCCTCTGGCCTTCACCGCCAAATCGTCTGCCTTTTCATTTCCTCTTACTCCGTTATGGCCCGGCACCCAAACGATGCGGATTTTGCCATCCTTGGATAAGGCGTTAATCTTCTTCTTACACTGAAAGACTGTTCGTGACCTCACCGTCCTGGTTGTTATTGCCCTTATGGCAAATTTACACTCGACGTCCTCGAGTTAACACCACACCACTTCACGCATTCCGCGATTGCCCGGATCTCCGCCTGCAGGACCGTATTATGGTCAGGAAGTCTAAAACAGATGTGAGTCCCTGGGTTTTCAATGTAAACCCCCAGGCCCACTTTGTCCTCTAGCTTTGATCCATCCGTGTAAGGGTTTCGTCAACCCAAGACTGAGCCGATGGTAGCAGGGCGTCGCACTCGATTTCAAAGTTCATCTCAGGTATCCAATCGGAACCTCTCCCCTTCCTTCCAGGTTTCCTATCGTCGCCTCGATTATACCGCGATGGTATGAGCTGATCCCATCCTCAATCCATTCTCCCATCTCCTTAAGTCTCATAGCCGTAGTGGCTGCCTCACACTTAAACTGTATGTCAATGGATCGGATGTCTAGAATAGTCTCCAGTGCCTTAGTGGGCGTGGTCCCCATCGCTCCGCCTATGCCAGGACAACATGTTCTCTGAACCTGTTGTATGGTCCTTATGTTGCACTTTTTTCTCCATAGCAGTCCACCAAACTACTGAGGCGTAAGTAAGTATTGGTCTAATCCCGCTCCTGTAGAGCCAGTGGACTATCCTAGGATTCAGGCCCCATTTCGAGCCTATGGCCCGTCTACATAGTGCCCAACATCTGTGAGCCTTCTCAGTACGTTCATGAATGTGACACTTCCAATTCAGTTTCCTGTCCAAGATCACACCTAAGTATTTGACCTTGTCAGATATCGAAATCGTGGTGCGTTAAATTCAACCACCTTCGTCTTCCTCGTGAACAGGCATATTTCGGTCTTCTCCGGGTTAACATTGAGACCTCTGGGTCTAGCCCAGTCATATGCCATATGCAAGATCCTTTCGGCCCTTCTGCTTAACTCGTTCGAATCCTTACCTCTTAGAAGTATTATAACATCGTCTGCGTAGCTGACGGGTTCAAATCCCTCCCAAGTCAGCATCCGTAATAGGTCATTTATGGTGGTCACCCATAGGAGTGGCGATTAAATGCCCCCCCTGTGGCGTGCCTTGTGCCACTTCCTCCCTTATATTTATGCCATGGGACACACAACCTGTTCCTTGGCATATGGTTTATCCAGTTTATAAGGACCGGGTCCACCCGGTACTGGTCTAAGGATTGGATCAGTGTGTCGCTCCGCACATTGTTAAAAGCCCCCTCGATGTTAATGCATACCGCCAGTGTGTACGTTTTGGCATCGCAGGATTCTTCTATTTTATGCACAACCTCGTGCAGGGCAGTCTCCATCGACCTTTCCTTGATATAGGCATGCTGATTGTATTTGATCAGTTCGCTGGATGTCCTACTCTTTATCATGGTGTCCACAATACGTTCCATGGTTTTGAGTAGAAAGGACGTAAGGCTTATGGGTCTGTAGGCCTTTGGTGTCGCATAACTTGCCTTGTCGGGCTTGGGTATAAACACCACCCTTGCCTCCTTTCAGGCTTTCGGACTATATGAAAGTCCTAGGCACGCTGTGAAAATTTTGGCCAGACGAGGCGCCAGATAGTCTGCCTCTTTCTGTAGTAACGCGGGAAATAGTCCATCAGGTCTTGGTGACTTAAATGGTTTAAAGCTCCTCAAGGATTCCTTCACCATAAATTCCGTTGTTATAAACCTTTGATCAACGTCATTATTCGATGCAACCGATGAGATCTTGCTTAGATTCAGGCGTTTTTGGGTATAACAATGTCCTGATAGTCTTTATCTTCTTGGCTGCCTGAAAAAGGTGTCTCCATCAGGTCCTTCCAGGTCCAGGTCCATTGTCTCCTGGTCATTCTCGCTGTGAATTCGGTCTCCTCTCCTCACAGAGCTTGGTGCCTACCTTCATCGGACCCAAATAGGGTCCAGATCGGATCACAATTAGATACAGCTGCCATATAAACTGATCTGCCGATTGGGGGTCATAAGCCCACTGCTTCATTTATTAACAGATCGGGATAATGGTCTCAACATATTAACATAAAAAGCGGATTTAATGTCCGATGTCGCTAAAACGATGACTACTTTGAGAATTCTCGGCGCCTGGATCAAATATGATCCAGACCAGCCAATATTTGTATATAACTATGAATGTGATAGTGGGGGTTTATAACTCCATGATAGAGTTATAAATAGAATGATAAATATAAACATGGTGGTGGGTATTCAAAGTTCGGCACTGCCGAATCTAGTCAATTTTACTTGTTTTTCTGTCTTCTTCTTTATGAGAAGGCACAAGTATAAACTTCATTTTGCATTTACTAGAAGTCATCTCCCTTGGAGATGACTCTCTGGCAGCATTGTGTGATGGTGGATGGGTTCAGTTTCCAATGATGAGAGCAATAATAATGTTGAAGCCATATCACTAAATGTTGTGATAATTGTTGTTATCTTTGTATAATTGAATGAAAATGATATGTTTTTAATTATGGCATTAATTAATAATTACAAATACTGTGCCATTAGGAATATTTATGGCTGGGTAGGGAGGCCTAATCTGCTGGTTGTTAACCTATAACTCTGGCATATTTTAAATATGGAAGGTGTTTCGGGTCGCTTCTTTGGGTTGACTTTCTTTCTTTATTTTTATACCCACCACCGAAGGATGGGGGTATATTCATTTTGTCATTCCGTTTGCAAGACATCGAAATATCCATTTCCGACCCTATAAAGTATTGGGTTGCCCGAAAAGTAATTGCGGATTTTTTAAAAGAAAGTAAATGCATTTTTAATAAATCTTAGAATGAACTTTAATCAAATATACTTTTTTCTAAAGCAAGCTAAAAGTAACAGCTGATAACTGACAGAAGAAAGAATGCAATTACAGAGTCACAAGCTGTGAAAAAATTTGTCAACGCCGACTATATGAAAAATCCGCAACTACTTTTTGGGCAACCCAATATATATATTCTTGATCAGCGTAAAAATCTAAGACGATCTAGACATGTCCGTCCGTCTGTCCGTCTGTTTGTTGAAATCACGCTTCAGTCTTTAAAAATAGTGATATTGAGCTGAAACTTTGCACAAATTCTTTTTTTGTGCATAAGCAGGTTAAGTTCGAAGATGAGCTATATCGGACTATATCTTGATATAGCCCCCATATAGACCGATTCGCCGATTTAGGGCCTTAGGCCCATAAAAGCCACATTTATTACCCGATTTTGCTGAAATTTTTGACAGTGAGTTGTGTTAGACCCATCGACATCCCTCGTCAATTTGGCTTAGATCGGTCCAGATTTGGATATAGCTGCCATATAGACCGATCCTCCGATTAAGGGTCTTGGGGCCATAAAAGCCACATTTAATATCCGATTTAGCTGAAATTTGGGGTAATGAGTTGTGTTGGACCCCTCGACATCTTTCACGAATTTGGCCCAGATCGGTCCGGATTTGGATATAGCTGCCATGTAGACCGATCCTCCTTTTTAGGGTCTGAGGCCCATAAAAGGAGCATTTATTGTCTGATGTCGCTGAAATTTGGGACAGTGAGTTGTGTTAGGCCCCACGACATCCTTCTTTAATTTGGCTCAGATCGGTATAGATTTGGATATAGCCACCATATAGACCGATCCTCCGATTTATGGTCTTAGGCCCATAAAAGGAGCATTTATTGTCCAATGTCGCTGAAATTTGGGACAGTGAGTAAAGTTGAGCCCCTTGACATTTTTCTGCATCATGGCACAGATCGGTCCAGATTTGAATATAGCTGCCATATGGACCGATCTCTCGTTTTTTGGTTTTGGGGCCATAAAAAGCGCATTTATTGTCCGATTTTGCTGAAATTTGGGACAGTGACTTGTGATCGGTCCAGATTTGGATACAGGTGCCGTGTAGACCGATCTCTCGATTTTATGTTGTGGGCCCATCAAAGGCGCATTTATTGTCAGATGTTGCCGAAATTCGCATATGGCTGCTATATAGAACGATATCTCGATTTATATTCTTGTTCCCAAAAAAGGCGCATTTAAAATCCGATTTAAATGAAATTTGACTCAGTGACTTATGTTAGGCTTTTCGACATCCATGTTGTATTGGGTTGCCCAAAAAATAATTGCGGATTTTTCATATAGTCAGCGTTGACAAATTTTTTCACATCTTGTGACTCGGTAATTGCATTCTTTCTTCTGTCAGTTATCAGCTGTTACTTTTAGCTTGCTTTAGAAAAAAAGTGTAAACAAGTAAGAAGGCGTTAAGTTCGGCCGGGCCGAACTTTGGATACCCACCACCTCGGGTATATATGTGAACCACATTTCGTCAAAATACAGTGAAAAATGCATACCTTAAGCCCCATAGCAGCTCTATAGATACCATCCGATTTAGACCAAATGCTTATAAGTACAAGTCATTGTTCAACCGAGAGATCGGTCTATATGGCAGCTATATCCAAATCTGGACCGATCTGAGCCAAATTGAAGACAAATATCGAAGGGCCCAACACAAGTCATTGTCCCAAATTTCGGCGACATCGGACAATAAATGCGCTTTTTATGGGCCCAAAACCTTAAATCGAGAGATCGGTCTATATGGCAGCTATATCCAAATCTGAACCGATCAGGGCCAACTAGAAGAAAGATATCGAAGGGCCTAAGGCAAATCACTGTCCCAAATTTCAGCAAAATCGGATAATAAATGTGGCTTTTATGGGCCTAAGACCATAAATCGGAGGATCGGTCTATATGGCAGCTATATCCAAATTTGGACCGATCTAAGCCAAATTGACGAAGGATGTCGACTGGCCTAACGCAACTCACTGTCCCAAATTTCAGCAAAATCGGATAATAAATGTGGCTTTTATGGGCCTAAGACCATAAATCGGAGGATCGGTCTATATGGCAGCTATATCCAAATCTGAACCGATATGGGCCAAATTGACGAAGAATGTTGAAGGGCCTAACACAACTCACTGCGCCAAATTTCATCCAAATCGGATATAAAATGTGGCTTTTATGGTCCTAAGACCCTAAATCTGAGGATCGGTCTATATGGCAGCTATATCCAAATTTGGACCGATCTGAGCCAAATTGACGAAGGATGTCGAAGGGCCCAACGCAACTCACTGTTTCAAATTTCAGCAAAATCGGATAATAAATGTGGCTTTTATGGGCCTAAGACCCTAAATCGGCGGATCGGTCTATATGGGGGCTATATCAAGATATAGTCCGATATAGCCCATCTTCGAACTTAACCTGCTTATGGACAAAAAAAGAATCTGAGCAAAATTTCAGCTCAATATCTCAATTTTTAAAGACTGTAGCGTGATTTCAACAGACAGACGGACAGACGGACGGACATGTCTAGATCGTCTTAGATTTTTACGCTGATCAAGAATATATATACTTTATAGGGTCGGAAATGGATATTTCGATGTGTTGCAAACGGAATGACAAAATGAATATACCCCCATCCTTCGGTGGTGGGTATAAAAAAGTATATTTGATTAAAGTTCATTCTAAGTTTTATTAAAAATGCATTTACTTTCTTTTAAAAAATCCGCAATTGCAATTACCCGCAATTTTTGGGCAACCCAATATATGGTTCAGATCGGTTTATTTTTAGATATAGCTACTAGAAAGACCAATATTTTGTTATACATAATTGAACAATGACTTGTGCTTATAAGTATTTCGTCCAAATCGGAATATATTTCGACATAACTGCTATGGGACATAAAGTATGCAATTTTCACCGGCTTTTGATGAAAGGTGGTTTACGTATATACACGAGGTACGCCGTTACCCGAGGTAACGCCTTGTTACTTGTTAAACATAATGGCACTTTAACTTGCATTTGTATAATTGTTCTCCAACTTCTCTTCTTTTATAATTTTAACAAAAAAAAAAAGAAAAATATAAAAACTACCTGTCTATGTTTAGATTTCGTTTACTTTGGTATCAATTAAAAATGTTTTTCTTACAAATAACAACTTGCATTCTGGGCCTTATAATTCTCATTCAAACCAAAACCTCAAAGCTTGTTTTAAATTCTCTCTCTCTCCCTCTCTCTGCCTCTTTCCACTGCTATCGGCTGACGCAGTGTTGTCAACTTTATCTTTCAGCAGAACCTATGTCATTTGCAATGCAATTGAAAACCTAACACTAGACAAACACAATGTCACCGACCTCAATCCAAGTCAAGGCATATCAGCTTCAATTTTTCAGGTTAGCCATAAAAAAAGAACAAAATAGGTGAAATTCTTGTAACAAAATAGGAGAGGAAAAGGAGAATGCAATGCAGAAGGAGGATTGTGTGTATGGGGCTGCAAACGAATCTGGAAGAACAAAGAACAAAGGTTAACTTTATACGACAACAACAATTCGATTGTTGTTGCTGCTGCTGTTGTTGTTTGGTTGTTGTTGTTTTCCTACACGTATCTGATGTTGATGACAAGCAATCAATGAAGCAGAATGAACACATTCAATGGAACCAGACCAGCCAACCAACAGCCAAACGAGAATATTTCAAAATTGTGAAAAATCCAGACTATTTGGTATGCAACGAACAATCGATGAGCTCAAGTAGGGTAATAAAAATTGTTGTTAAATAATATAAAAGTAACAAAATGATTAGTAAAAGCAAGGAGCAATAGGCTATATAATTTTTTGATATCGCATTGGGGGCGGACCCTCCCCCTTACCCCAAAAGTACCAGCCAAAAATAAGAGTGGACCGATTGGGACAATATGGGACTTAAACGAAAGGTATTCAAGAGTAGAGTATAAATTTCATATTTCAAATTGCGTTCAAGGAATTGGGGGGCCGCCCCGACCCCAAAACCCTCCAAATTGGTTTATTGGACGATAATGACAATATGGGGCTCGAATGAAAGGTATTCGAGAGTAGATTACGAATATGGTCAGGAAGGTGGTATAGGCTGTGAAATTTGTTGATGTTGGAAGGGGGCGAATCCTCCCCCGTTACCACAAAACGCCACCCAAAATCAAAAGTTGAGCGATAGGGACAATATGGGTATCAAATGAAAGATATTGGAGAGTAGAAAGCGAATGTGGTATAAAAACTTGGATTCAAGTATTCAAGGGGTAGCCCAAGCAGGAAAACTGCTCCAAATAGACATATTGGACGTATATATCAATATAGGACTCAAATGAAAGGTATTCGGGAGTAGACTACGAATATGACATAAAAAACGAGGTCCAAGTATTTAATAGTCGCCCCATCCCCGATAAGTTCGCCAAATGCAAATACTACTCAATCATAGCATGATCAAACTCAAATGATAGGCATTTGAGAGCAGATTACGAATATGACATTAAACTTTGTGTCCAAGAACCTAGGTGGTGTTTCAACTCCTAAAATCACCTCCGATAGGTTATTTGACCTATCAAAACAATGGGTCAAATGAAAGGTACTTGCGAGTAGAATACGAATCTGATATCCAAATGTGGGACCACATTTCTGGGGATCCACCCCTTTCCCAAAACACCCCCCAAACAGGACTCATTTACTGACCACGGGAGAATGGGGCATAAATAAAAGGTATTTGAACGTAGAATACGAATCTGATATCCAAATATTGGACCAAGTGTTTGGGGGGCCGCCTCTCACCAAAAACATCCCCCAAAGCGGACAAATTTACGACCATATCAATATGGGGCTCAAATGAAAGGTCTTTGGGAGTAAAGCACGAATAGTGTCTACGGGGCCACGCCACCCCCACAACACCACCTAAATAGTAAATATTTTCTGACTATTGCAATATGAGGCTAAAATAAGAGGGTTTTTAAAGTGGAACACGAATCCGATAAATATTTTCAAGGCCAACTCACAAAGTGGCCGCCCATCACTCAAAACACCCCCCAAGCCCGTCATGTTTATCAACTATGGAAATATGGGGCTAAAATTATAAGTATTTGGGAGTACACCAAGTATCTGATATCAACATTAGGGGCCAACTGTCTAGCGGACGTCCCACCATCATAACAACCCCCAAATAGGACTTATTTGCTCACCAAGACAATTTGGGTCTTAAAGAGAGTGGAACCTTAATATTTATAGTTTTTGGGTCCAATACCCCAAACCGGACATATTTGCTGACTTTTGCAATAAGGAGTTTAAATGAGATTAGAAAACGAAATCAATATCCAGTTTTGAGGGCAATGGCAATATGGGGTTCAAATAAATGATATATGAGAATAGAGCACGTTGCTGATATATTTTCCGGGCTTAGTGTTTGGGGGACCACCCCAAAACCCAAAACACCCCTAAATTGGGCATATTGACCGACCATGTGGATGTCGATCTGGGATCTTGACTTCTTGAGCCACTAGAGGACGCAATTCTTATCCGATTTGGCTGAAATTTTGCATGAGGTGTTTTGTTATGATTTTCAACAACTGTGCCAAGTACGGATGAAATCGATGCATATCCTGATATAGCTGTCATATAAACCGATCTGGGGTCTTGACTTCTTGAGCCTCTAGAGGGCGCAATTATTATCCGATTTGCCTGAAATTTTGTACGACGGATCCTCTCATGACCATCAACATACGTGTTTGTTATGGTCTGAATCGGTCTATAGGATGATACAGCTCCCATATAAATCGATCTCTCTATTTAACTTTTTGAGCCTCCAAAGGGAGCAATTCTTATTCGAATTGGCTTACTTTTTACACAGGTCTCCAGCATATAATTTAATAGTGGTCCTAGCCGGACCATATCTTGATATCGCTTTAATGGCAGAGCAAATCTATTCTTTTATCCTTTTTTTTTGCCTAAGAAGAGATGCCGGGAAAAAACTCGACAAATGCGATCCATGGTGGAGGGTATATAAGATTCGGCCCGGCCAAACTTAGCACGATTTTACTTGTTAGATATCAAAAGGGGGTGGTCTCTCCCCCTTACCCCAAAAATGCAACCCAAAGCCAAAACTGGACCGATGGGCACAATATGGTTATCAAATTAAAGGTATAGGAGACTAGAAAACGAATATCGTAGTAAAATTTTGGTCCAAGTACCCAGCAGGCTGCCCCAACCCCAAAACTCCTCTAGAGAGATTTATTCGGCGTTCCTATCAATATGGTACTCAAATGAAAAGTATTAGGCATTAGATTACAAATATGGCATAAAACATTAGGTCCAAGTAATGGGAGGTCGCCCCACCCCCAAATACCCCTAAATGGGCATATTAGCCGACCATGGCTATATGAAACCAAATGAAAGGAATTTGGGAGTAGATTACAATAAGACATTGAAAATTTGCGTTCAAATCCAGGTGGCGCTTTTCCTCCTAAAGATATGTCAAATGGGTTATTTGACTCATTATGACAATATTGGACTCAAATTAAAGGTATTTGAGAGTAAAAAACGAATTTGATATCCAATTTTGGAGCCAAGTGTTTAGTTTTAAAAATTAGGGTAATGAGAAGGGCCTTTTAGGGGAGCGATGGCAGCTCAGACATTTCGACTCAAATATGGATATCAAACTAGTGCAACACTCCCAAATCCCTTTAACTAGAGCCCCATATTGCCATGGCCGGTAAATATGAACCGTTTGGAGGATGTTTTGGGGCTGGGGCGGCAAACCGGTACTTTGCCCTGAAAATAGATATCAAATTCGTTCTTTACCCCCAAATACCGTTGCTTTGAGCTCCACTTTGCCATAGTCGGATATGAAGTTCAGTTTAGGGGGTAACGCCCTAAAGCACCCCCTATACTGAACTTCATATCCGACTATGGCAAAGTGGAGCTCAAATCAACGGTATTTGGGGGTAAAGAACGAATTTGATATCTATTTTCAGGGAAAAGTATCGGTTGCCGCCCCAGGCCCAAAACACCCTCCAAACGGTTCATATTTACCGGCCATGGCAATATGGGGCTTAAATTAAAGGGATTTGGGAATATTGCACGAGTTTTATATCCATATGTGAGTTGAAATGTCTGAGCTGCCATCGCTCCCTTAAAAGCACTTCTCATTACCCTAATTTTTAAAAAACACCAGATATCGGAGATTGGTTATGCAATTCGTTCGAAATTTTTTGCATTTTTACAGTCACCAGGAGTGTGGGAAGGAGATTAAAGCACTCTCTGAGGATGGCACATTTCGCATCGTTTGGATGCCGGGTCATAATGGAGTGAGGGGGAATGAAAGGCAGACGATTTGGCAGTGAAGGCCAGAGGACTGCCGTCGATAAACTTGGTTAATCTGAAGCCTTTTAGGGTAGACTCAGTCCGATTTAAGCGCGTGGGCGACAAACACATGTCACACTGTGGAACAGCGAAACATTCGGTAGGACGGCGAAAATCTTATGGGGTGATCCGGGTTGTGAGAGGACGAGGCTGTTACTAAAAGGAAGCAAGAAGGAGGTCAGTATAGCTTTTGTTGTCATAACGGGACACATAAGACTATGAGCTCACTTATGCCAAATCGGTGGGGCAAGTAATAGCATCTATATGGCTTGTGGGGAAAATGATGAGACGTTGGAGCATATCCCACAAATTGAAAGTTTTTTTCCTCGAGGTTACTTTTTAGTTTTTAGAGCTCACAACAAGACGATTACTGGCTTGAGTGTATGTCTATAGTGGCATGGGACAGATTAATATCTGCATCCTCTTTTCAACCTAACCTAACGTAACCTACCGTCACCAAAAACAAGACATGGTTTCTATTGTTGTAGCCTGGTGCCTCGGGGCCGCTCCAAACCCGCCAAATGGATATATAGATCAATCACGGCAATTCAGCATCATAGGCGCACATATGCTACAATGGCACGAATTCGATATTCACATTCAGGGCGAAATTTTCAAAACCCTTATAAGGTATTACAGAAGGCGCCGCAGAGCGGACCCGGTTCGGCTAGTGTTGAATGAATTTCTATGTGGAAACCATTATTATTTTCCTTGCTTTATTTATTTCCTTTTATTTTTTTGCTGTAAGACTTTTCCCTTCAACTTCAATAGTCAAAATATTTTCTTAACTGATAGTCCTTTGCTTTAGGCATTTTGGTGGTCTTGGAGATATTTCCTAGAAAATTTCGCATCTGTTGACTTAACTTGTTTTTAATAAACTCTCAAGCCAATGGCTGGAAACAAGCGCGCTGTTTTGTGGGATAAATTAAAACAAACCATGATCAAAACCATAGAGCTGTTATCTTTTCTGCAAAGACAAAGCCCCAGCATATTGAGTGGAAAGGACATTCGCATTCTTGAACACACGCGCCCTCACACAAAATTTGCATATTCAAAATGTCGGTTGGTGAAAACAATTTACTTCATCAACATCATGTACACAGGAGTTCAACGAATTGCGACTTTGTTTATGTTTGCACTTCAACTTTAAGGTCTAACGTATTAACCTGAGATGAGAGATACAACAACAACAACAACAGCAACAACAACATGTAAATCTACATAGAAACTCTTCTAGGTAAAGAAAGAATTGTTTACTTTAATCTAAGGCAAAACTTTGTTAATAGAACAAAATCAGACATATATTTGACAATTTTTGTCTCCATAATCAGTTTGGCAAAAGTTGTGATGTTTTTAAAAATTTGTTTTCTTTGCATTGTAGCATGTAAAGTCTAGACATAGAGTGCAATATACAAAAAAATATTTTTTAAAATTTTGGAGTTGCTTTGGGAAATTTTTTGATGAGAAACAACTGCTATGGAATCATGACATCTAGAGGTATAGTAGTAGTGTGCAATTGGTCAAGAAGACTTTTTATACCCAACACCGAAGGATGGGGGTATATTCATTTTGTCATTCTGTTTGCAACACATCGAAATATCCATTTCCGACCCCATGCAAATGCAAATTTTGCCCATGAACATTCCACTAAGGAACAGGGGCAAACTGCTCACATATCAATGAGTGCAGTCCGACTCAAGTTTAAGCTCAATAATAAGGGATCTCCTTTTTATAGCCGAGTCCGAACGGCGAGCCGCACTGCAACACCTCTGTGGAGAGAAGTTTTACATGGCATAGTACCTCACAAATGTCGCCAGCATTAGGAGGGGAAAACCACCGCTGAAAATTTTTTCTGATGGTCTCGCCAGGATTCGAACCCAGTCGTTCAGCGTCATAGGCGGACATGCTAACCTCTGCGCTACGGTGGCCTCCATTTCCGACCCCATAAAGTATATATATTCTTGATCAGCGTAAAAATCTAAGACGATCTAGACATGTCCGTCCGTCTGTCCGTCTGTCTGTTGAGATCGCGCTCGAGTCTTTAAAAATGGAGATTTTGAATTGAAACGTTATACTGATTCTTTTTATACCCACCACCGACGGATGGGGGTATATTCATTTTGTCATTCCGTTTGCAACACATCGAAATATCCATTTCCGACCCTATAAAGTATATATATTCTTGATCAGCGTAAAAATCTAAGACGATCTAGACATGTCCGTCCGTCTGTCCGTCTGTCCGTCTGTCCGTCTGTCTGTTGAAATCACGCTACAGTCTTTAAAAATAGAGATATTGAGCTGAAATTTTGCACAGATTCTTTTTTTGTCCATAAGCAGGTTAAGTTCGAAGATGGGCTATATCGGACTATATCTTGATATAGCCCCCATATAGACCGATCCGCCGATTTAGGGTCTTAGGCCCATAAAAGCCACATTTTTTATCCGATTTTGTTGAAATTTGGGGCAGTAAGTTGTGTTAGGCCCTTCGACATCCTTCGTTAATTTGGCTCAGATCGGTTCAGATTTGGATATAGCTGCCATATAGACCGATCCGCCGATTTAGGGTCTTAGGCCAATAAAAGCCACATTTATTATCCGATTTTGCTGAAACTTTGGACAGTGAGTTGTGTTAGGCCCTTTAACATCCTCCGTCAATTTGGCTCAGATCGGTCCAGATTTGGATATAGCTGTCATATAGACCGATCCTCCGATTTAGGGTCCTAGGCCCATAAAAGCCACATTTATTATCCAATTTTGCTGAAATTTGGGACAGTGAGTTGTCTTATGCCCTTCGACATCTTCCGTCAATATGGCTAAGATCGGTTCAGATTTGGATATAGCTGCTATATAGACCGATCCTCAAATTTAGGCTCTTAGGCCCATAAAAGCCACATTTATTGTCCGATTTTGCTATAATTTGGGACAGTGAGTTGTGTTAGGCCCTTCAACATCCTTCGTTAATTTGGCTCAGATCGGTTCAGATTTGGATATAGCTGTCATATAGACCGATCCTCCAATTTAGGGCCTAAGACCCATAAAAGCCACATTTATTAACCGATTTTGCTGAAATTTGGGTCAGTGAGTTGTGTTAGGCCCTTTGACTTCCTCCGTTAATTTGGCCTAGATCGGTTCAGATTTGGATATAGCTGCCATATAGACCGATCCTCCGATTAAGGGCCTAAGGCCCATAAAAGCCACATTTATTATCCGATTTTCCTGAAATTTGGGACAGTGAGTTGTGTAAGGTCCGTTAACATCCTCCGTCAATTTGGCTCAGATCGGTCCAGATTTGGATATTGCTGCCATATAGACCGATCCTTCGATTTATGGTGTTAGGCCCATAAAAGCCACATTTATTATCCGATTTTGCTGTAATTTGGGACAATGAGTTGTGTTAGCCCTTTCGATAACTTTCTTCAATTTGGTCCAGATCGGATCAGATTTGGATATAGCTGCCATATAGACCAATTTCTTGATTTATGGTTTTGGGCCCTTAAAATGCTCATTTATTGTCCGATGTCGCCGAAATTTGGGACAGTGAGTTAGGTTAAGGGCCTTGACATACTTCTGCAATATCGCACAGATCACAGGCAAACTGCTCACATATCAATGAGTGCAGTCCGACTCAAGTTTAAGCTCAATAATAAGGGATCTCCTTTTTATAGCCGAGTCCGAACGGCGAGCCGCACTGCAACACCTCTGTGGAGAGAAGTTTTACATGGCATAGTACCTCACAAATGTCGCCAGCATTAGGAGGGGAAAACCACCGCTGAAAATTTTTTCTGATGGTCTTGCCAGGATTCGAACCCAGGCGTTCAGCGTCATAGGCGGACATGCTAACCTCTGCGCTACGGTGGCCTCCATTTCCGACCCCATAAAGCATATATATTCTTGATCAGCGTAAAAATCTAAGACCATCTAGACATGTCCGTCCGTCTGTCCGTCTGTCTGTTGAGATCGCGCTCGAGTCTTTAAAAATGGAGATTTTGAATTGAAACGTTATACTGATTCTTTTTATACCCACCACCGACGGATGGGGGTATATTCATTTTGTCATTCCGTTTGCAACACATCGAAATATCCATTTCCGACCCTATAAAGTATATATATTCTTGATCAGCGTAAAAATCTAAGACGATCTAGACATGTCCGTCCGTCTGTCCGTCTGTCCGTCTGTCCGTCTGTCTGTTGAAATCACGCTACAGTCTTTAAAAATAGAGATATTGAGCTGAAATTTTGCACAGATTCTTTTTTTGTCCATAAGCAGGTTAAGTTCGAAGATGGGCTATATCGGACTATATCTTGATATAGCCCCCATATAGACCGATCCGCCGATTTAGGGTCTTAGGCCCATAAAAGCCACATTTTTTATCCGATTTTGTTGAAATTTGGGGCAGTAAGTTGTGTTAGGCCCTTCGACATCCTTCGTTAATTTGGCTCAGATCGGTTCAGATTTGGATATAGCTGCCATATAGACCGATCCGCCGATTTAGGGTCTTAGGCCAATAAAAGCCACATTTATTATCCGATTTTGCTGAAACTTTGGACAGTGAGTTGTGTTAGGCCCTTTAACATCCTCCGTCAATTTGGCTCAGATCGGTCCAGATTTGGATATAGCTGTCATATAGACCGATCCTCCGATTTAGGGTCCTAGGCCCATAAAAGCCACATTTATTATCCAATTTTGCTGAAATTTGGGACAGTGAGTTGTCTTATGCCCTTCGACATCTTCCGTCAATATGGCTAAGATCGGTTCAGATTTGGATATAGCTGCTATATAGACCGATCCTCAAATTTAGGCTCTTAGGCCCATAAAAGCCACATTTATTGTCCGATTTTGCTATAATTTGGGACAGTGAGTTGTGTTAGGCCCTTCAACATCCTTCGTTAATTTGGCTCAGATCGGTTCAGATTTGGATATAGCTGTCATATAGACCGATCCTCCAATTTAGGGCCTAAGACCCATAAAAGCCACATTTATTAACCGATTTTGCTGAAATTTGGGTCAGTGAGTTGTGTTAGGCCCTTTGACTTCCTCCGTTAATTTGGCCTAGATCGGTTCAGATTTGGATATAGCTGCCATATAGACCGATCCTCCGATTAAGGGCCTAAGGCCCATAAAAGCCACATTTATTATCCGATTTTCCTGAAATTTGGGACAGTGAGTTGTGTAAGGTCCGTTAACATCCTCCGTCAATTTGGCTCAGATCGGTCCAGATTTGGATATTGCTGCCATATAGACCGATCCTTCGATTTATGGTGTTAGGCCCATAAAAGCCACATTTATTATCCGATTTTGCTGTAATTTGGGACAATGAGTTGTGTTAGCCCTTTCGATAACTTTCTTCAATTTGGTCCAGATCGGATCAGATTTGGATATAGCTGCCATATAGACCAATTTCTTGATTTATGGTTTTGGGCCCTTAAAATGCTCATTTATTGTCCGATGTCGCCGAAATTTGGGACAGTGAGTTAGGTTAAGGGCCTTGACATACTTCTGCAATATCGCACAGATCACAGGCAAACTGCTCACATATCAATGAGTGCAGTCCGACTCAAGTTTAAGCTCAATAATAAGGGATCTCCTTTTTATAGCCGAGTCCGAACGGCGAGCCGCACTGCAACACCTCTGTGGAGAGAAGTTTTACATGGCATAGTACCTCACAAATGTCGCCAGCATTAGGAGGGGAAAACCACCGCTGAAAATTTTTTCTGATGGTCTTGCCAGGATTCGAACCCAGGCGTTCAGCGTCATAGGCGGACATGCTAACCTCTGCGCTACGGTGGCCTCCATTTCCGACCCCATAAAGCATATATATTCTTGATCAGCGTAAAAATCTAAGACCATCTAGACATGTCCGTCCGTCTGTCCGTCTGTCTGTTGAGATCGCGCTCGAGTCTTTAAAAATGGAGATTTTGAATTGAAACGTTATACTGATTCTTTTTATACCCACCACCGACGGATGGGGGTATATTCATTTTGTCATTCCGTTTGCAACACATCGAAATATCCATTTCCGACCCTATAAAGTATATATATTCTTGATCAGCGTAAAAATCTAAGACGATCTAGACATGTCCGTCCGTCTGTCCGTCTGTCCGTCTGTCCGTCTGTCCGTCTGTCTGTTGAAATCACGCTACAGTCTTTAAAAATAGAGATATTGAGCTGAAATTTTGCACAGATTCTTTTTTTGTCCATAAGCAGGTTAAGTTCGAAGATGGGCTATATCGGACTATATCTTGATATAGCCCCCATATCGACCGATCCGCCGATTTAGGGTCTTAGGCCCATAAAAGCCACATTTTTTATCCGATTTTGTTGAAATTTGGGGCAGTAAGTTGTGTTAGGCCCTTCGACATCCTTCGTTAATTTGGCTCAGATCGGTTCAGATTTGGATATAGCTGCCATATAGACCGATCCGCCGATTTAGGGTCTTAGGCCAATAAAAGCCACATTTATTATCCGATTTTGCTGAAACTTTGGACAGTGAGTTGTGTTAGGCCCTTTAACATCCTCCGTCAATTTGGCTCAGATCGGTCCAGATTTGGATATAGCTGTCATATAGACCGATCCTCCGATTTAGGGTCCTAGGCCCATAAAAGCCACATTTATTATCCAATTTTGCTGAAATTTGGGACAGTGAGTTGTCTTATGCCCTTCGACATCTTCCGTCAATATGGCTAAGATCGGTTCAGATTTGGATATAGCTGCTATATAGACCGATCCTCAAATTTATGCTCTTAGGCCCATAAAAGCCACATTTATTGTCCGATTTTGCTATAATTTGGGACAGTGAGTTGTGTTAGGCCCTTCAACATCCTTCGTTAATTTGGCTCAGATCGGTTCAGATTTGGATATAGCTGTCATATAGACCGATCCTCCAATTTAGGGCCTAAGACCCATAAAAGCCACATTTATTAACCGATTTTGCTGAAATTTGGGTCAGTGAGTTGTGTTAGGCCCTTTGACTTCCTCCGTTAATTTGGCCTAGATCGGTTCAGATTTGGATATAGCTGCCATATAGACCGATCCTCCGATTAAGGGCCTAAGGCCCATAAAAGCCACATTTATTATCCGATTTTCCTGAAATTTGGGACAGTGAGTTGTGTAAGGTCCGTTAACATCCTCCGTCAATTTGGCTCAGATCGGTCCAGATTTGGATATAGCTGCCATATAGACCGATCCTTCGATTTATGGTGTTAGGCCCATAAAAGCCACATTTATTATCCGATTTTGCTGTAATTTGGGACAATGAGTTGTGTTAGCCCTTTCGATAACTTTCTTCAATTTGGTCCAGATCGGATCAGATTTGGATATAGCTGCCATATAGACCAATTTCTTGATTTATGGTTTTGGGCCCTTAAAATGCTCATTTATTGTCCGATGTCGCCGAAATTTGGGACAGTGAGTTAGGTTAAGGGCCTTGACATACTTCTGCAATATCGCACAGATCGGTCCAGATTTGGATGTAGCTGCCATATAGACCGATATCTCGATTTAAAGTCTTGGCCCCATAAAAGGTATACATATTAGTGTTTGGTCCAAATCGGAACCTATTTTGATATAACTGATATGGGACATAAGGTATGAAATTTTCAACAAATTTTGATGAAAGGTGGTTTACATATATACCCGAGGTGGTGGGTATCCAAAGTTCGGCCCGGCCGAACTTAACGCCTTTTTACTTGTTTTTTTTTTGACCATAAGCAGGTTAAGTTCGAAGATGGGCTAAATCGGACTATATCTTGATACAGTGAGTTATGTTAGACCCCTCGACAGCCTTCATCAATTTGGCCCAGATCCGCCCAGATTAGGATATAGCTGCCATATAGACCGATCCGCCGATTTACGATCCTAGGCCCATACAAGAAACAATTATAATCCGATTTTGCTGAAATGTGGGACAGTGAGTTGTGTTAGATCCATCGACATCTTTCTTTGATTTGGCCTTGATCGGTTCAGATTTAGAAATAGCTGCCATATAGACCGATATCGCGGTTTTAGGTTTTGGGGTCATAATAGGTGCATTTATTATCCGATTTTGCTGAAATTTGAGACAGTGAGTTGTGTTAGGCCCATCGACATCCGTTATCAATTTGGCTCAGATCGGCTCAGATTTGGATATAGCTGCCATATATACCTATCCGCCGATTTAAGGTCTTAGGCCCATAAAAGCCACATTTATTATCCGATTTTGCTGAAATTTGGGACAGGTAGTTGTCTTAGGCCCTTCGACAGTCTTCATCAATTTGGCCAAGATCGGCCCAGATTTGGATATAGCTGCCATATATACCTATCCGCCGATTTAAGGTCTTAGGCCCATAAAAGCCACATTTATTATCCGATTTTGCTGAAATTTGGGACAGGTAGTTGTCTTAGGCCCTTCGACAGTCTTCATCAATTTGGCCAAGATCGGCCCAGATTTGGATATAGCTGCCATATATACCTATCCGCCGATTTAAGGTCTTAGGCCCATAAAAGCCACATTTATTATCCGATTTTGCTGAAGGTTGGGAAAAAGAGTTGTCTTAGGCCCTTCTACAGTCTTCATCAATTTGGTCAAGATCGGCCCAAATTTGGATATAGCTGCCATATAGACCGATCTGCCGATTTAGGGTCTTAGGCCTATAAAAGCCACATTTATTATCCGATTTTGCTGAAGGTTGGGAAAGAGAGTTGTCTTAGGCCCTTCTACAGTCTTCATCAATTTGGTCAAGATCGGCCCAAATTTGGATATAGCTGCCATATAGACCGATCCGCCGATTTAGGGTCTTAGGCCTATAAAAGCCACATTTATTATCCGATTTTGCTGAAATTTGAGACAGTGAGTTGTGTTAGGCCCATCGACATCCGTTATCAATTTGGCTCAGATCGGCTCAGATTTGGATATAGCTGCCATATATACCTATCCGCCGATTTAAGGTCTTAGGCCCATAAAAGCCACATTTATTATCCGATTTTGCTGAAATTTGGGACAGGTAGTTGTCTTCGGCCCTTCGACAGTCTTCATCAATTTGGCCAAGATCGGCCCAAATTTGGATATAGCTGCCATATAGACCGATCCGCCGATTTAGGGTCTTAGGCCTATAAAAGCCACATTTATTATCCGATTTTGCTGAAATTTGAGACAGTGAGTTGTGTTAGGCCTCTCGATATCCTTCACTAATTTGGCTCAGATCGGTCCAAATTTGGATATAGTTGCTATATAGACCGATCCGCCGATTTAGAGTCTTGGGCCCATAAAAGCCACATTTATTATCCGATTTTGCTGACGGTTGGGAAAGAGAGTTTTGTTAGACCCTTCGAAGTCTTCATCTTTTCGACATCCGTATCGTATATGGTTCAGATCGATTTATTTTTAGATAAAGCTACTAAAAAGATGGTTGGTGTATGTCAGTGAGGCGCTTAACCCGGTAGTCGCTGGATGTAGATTGGTTTCATTGGTGCTCGGAGGGGGCGATATGGTTGCGTTGTCTGGCGGTTAACGATTCGGCAAGTTTTCGGATTGTTTGGTATTTGGTTGTCTTCTGGCTGTGGGTTTTTTTCAGGGGGCTAAGATTTGGATAATGCGCACACCGTGGTTATCACCGTTGTTTCGGCTGGAGTCTGGAAAAACAAGAGCAATGTTAAGGAAAAGTGGTGCGAATGGATCGCATTTGGATGCGAACCAAACAGCATTAGTATGCGAACTAGTGAACTAGTCGCGTTAGGATGCGAACTAGTCGTGGTTACATGCAAACGAATCAGAGCACAGTGGAAAAACAACAAGTAAAAAGGCGTTAAGTTCGGCCGGGCCGAACTTTGGATACCCACCACCTCGGGTATATATGTAAACCACCTTTCATCAAAATTCGGTGAAAATTTCATACCTTATACTCATATACCTCATACCGATCTGAACTATATACGACACGGATGTCGAAAAGCCGAACATAAGTCACTGTGTCAAATTTCAGTGAAATCGGATTATAAATGCGCCTTTTATGGGGCCAAGACTTTAAATCGAGATATCGGTCTACATGGCAGCTATATCCAAATCTGGACCGATTTGGGCCAAGTTGCATAAACATATCGAAGAGCCTAACACTAAGCACTGTCCAAATTTCGGCGAAATCGGACAATAAATGCCTCTTTTATGGGCCCTAAACCTTAAATCCAGAGATCGGTCTATATGGCAGCTATATTCAAATCTGGACCGATCTAGGCAAAATTGAAGAAGGACGTCGAAAAGCCTAACCAAACTCACTACCTCAAATTTCAGCGACATCGGGCAATAAATGCGTCTTTTATGGCCCCAAAACCTAAAACCTAGATATCGGTCTATATGGCAGCTATATCCAAATCTGGATCGATCTGTGCGATATTGCAGAAGTATGTCAAGGGGATTAACTTAATTCACTGTTCCAAATTTTGGGGACATCTGGCAATAAATGAGCATGTTATGGACCCAAAACCATAAATCAAGAAATCGGTCTATATGGCAGCTATATCCAAATTTGAACCGATCTGGACCAAATTGAAGACATATGTCAAAGGGCCTAACACACCTCACTGTCCCAAATTTCAGCAAAATCGGATAATGAATGTGGCTATTATGGCATTACACCATAAATTGGAGGATCGATCTATATGGCAGCTATATCCAAATCTGGACCGATCTGAGCCAAATTAACGAAGGATGTCGATGGGCCTTACAAAATTCACTGCCCCGAATTTCATCAAAATCGGATAATAAATGTGGCTTTTGTGGGCCTAAGACCCTAAACCGGAGGATCGGTCTATATGGCAGCTATATCCAAATCTGAACCGATCTGGACCAAATTAAAGAAATATGTCAAAGGGCCTAAGACAACTCACTGTCCCAAATTTTAGCGAAATCGAATAATAAATGTGGCTTTTATGGGCCTTAGACCCTAAATCGGAGGATCGGTCTATATGGCAGCTATATCCAAATCTCGACCGATCTGAGCCAAATTGACAAATGATGTCGAAGGGCCTAACACAACTCACTGTCCCAAATTTCAACAAAATCGGATAATAAATGTGGCTTTTATGGGCCTAAGACCCTAAATCGGCGGATCGGTCTATATGGGGGCTATATCTAGATATAGTCGGATATAGCCCATCTTCGAACTTAACCTGCTTATGGACAAAAAAAGAATCTGTGCAAAATTTCAGCTCAATATCTCTATTTTTGAAGACTGTAGCGTGATTTCAACAGACAGACGGACAGACGGACAGACATGGCTAGATCGTCTTAGATTTTTACGCTGATCAAGAATATATATACTTTATAGGGTCGGAAATGGATATTTCGATGTGTTGCAAACGGAATGACAAAATGAATATACCCCCATCCTTCGGTGGTGGGTATAAAAACAAGTAAAGGGTAATTTTTTTGAGGTTAGGATTTTCATGCATTAGTATTTGACAGATCACGTGGGATTTCAGACATGGTGTCAAAGAGAAAGATGCTCAGTATGCTTTGACATTTCATCATGAATAGACTTACTAACGAGCAACGCTTGCAAATCATTGAATTTTATTACCAAAATCAGTGTTCGGTTCGAAATGTGTTAAAATTTTGACAAATTTTGTTCAGCGATGAGGCTCATTTCTGGTTGAATGGCTACGTAAATAAGCAAAATTGCCGCATTTGGAGTGAAGTGCAACCAGAAGCCGTTCAAGAACTGCCCATGCATCCCGAAAAATGCACTGTTTGGTGTGGTTTGTACGCTGGTGGAATCATTGGACCGTATTTTTTCAAAGATGCTGTTGGACGCAACGTTACGGTGAATGAACACATTTCGAACCGAACACTGATTTTGGTAATAAAATTCAATGATTTGCAAGCGTTGCTCGTTAGTAAGTCTATTCATGATGAAATGTCAAAGCATACTGAGCATCTTTCTCTTTGACACCATGTCTGAAATCCCACGTGATCTGTCAAATACTAATGCATGAAAATCCTAACCTCACAAAAATCACCCTTTATATTCTTGATCAGCGTGAAAATCTAAGATCTGTTGAAATTACGCTACAGTCTTTAAAAATTGAGATATTGAGCTGAAATTTTGCACAGATTCTTTTTTTGTCCATAAGCAGGTTACGTTCGAAGATGGGCTATATCGGACTATATCTTGATATAGCCCCCATATAGACCGATCCGCCGATTTAGGGTCTTAGGCCCATAAAAGCCACATTTATTATCCGATTTTGCTGAAATTTGCGACAGTGAGTTGCGTTGGGCCCTTCGACATCCTTCGTCAATTTGGCTCAGATCGGTCCAACTTTGGATATAGCTCCCATATAGACCGATCCTCAGATTTGGGGTCTTAGGATCATAAAAGCCACATTTTATATCCGATTTGGATGAAATTTGGCACAGTGAGTTGTGTTAGGCCCTTCAACATTCTTCGTCAATATGGCCCAGATCGGTCCAGATTTGGATATAGCTGCCATATAGACCGATCCTCCGATTTATGGTCTTAGGCCCATAAAAGCCACATTTATTATCCGATTTTGCTGAAATTTGGGACAGTGAGTTGCGTTGAGCCTGTCGACATCCTTCGTCAATTTGGCTCAGATCGGTAAAGATTTGGATATAGCTGCCATATAGACCGATCCTCCGATTTATGGTCTTAGGCCCATAAAAGCCACATTAATTATCCGATTTTACTGAAATTTGGGACAGTGAGTTGCGTTGGGCCAGTCGACATCCTTCGTCAATTTGGCCCAGATCGGTCTAAATTTGGATATAGCTGCCATATAGATCGATCCTCCGATTTATGGTCTTACGCCCATAAAAGCCCCATTTATTATCCGATTTTGCTGAAATTTGGGACAGTGAGTTGCGTTGAGCCCTTCGACATTCTTCGTCAATTTGGCCTAAATTGGTCCAAATTTGGATATAGCTGCCATATAGACCGATCCTCCGATTTATGGTCTTAGGCCCATAAAAGCCACATTTATTTTACGATTTTGCTGAAATTTGGGACAGTGATTTGCCTTATGCCCTTCGACATCTTTCTTCTATTTGGTCCTGATCGGTTCAGATTTGGATATAGCTGCCATATAGACCGATCTCTCGATTTAAGGTTTTGGGCCCATAAAAAGCGCATTTATTGTCCGATGTCGCCGAAATTTGGGACAATGACTTGTGTTGGGCCCTTCGATATTTGTCTTCAATTTGGCTCAGATCGGTCCAGATTTGGATATAGCTGCCATATAGACCGATCTCTCGGTTGAACACTGACTTGTACTTATAAGCATTTGGTCTAAATCGGATGATATCTATAGAGCTGCTATGGGGCTTAAGGTATGCATTTTTCACTGGATTTTGACGAAATGTGGTTCACATATATACCCGAGGTGGTGGGTATCCAAAGTTCGGCCCGGCCGAACTTAACGCCTTCTTACTTGTTAGATATAGCTACTAAAAAGACCCGGCCGGCCCGGCCTTTCAAAACATTTATTTGGTACCTTTCTTTTCTATGTCATACATCAAGTTGAGATTATTTTATTCAAATTTACATTTTTCCCACGCTGCCCTTAATTCTTTTCCCATTTCTAGTTTGCAAATACATAAACCGGCGCACACACACACAAGAGTTTACCATTTTTAAACTCAATAGCAGACTATAGACTAAGTAGTCCCAAATGTCTGCTGATAGGCATAAAACTTCTACAACTAATTTTATGCGCTTTTGGTTTCCCACAACGGCGAGCCGAACAGCGAATAGCGCATAACGCAAAGCTATTGATTGGTTTTATGGTAAAATCGTAACCAACCAAACTTAAATACTCTACAAAACCGACACATTTCAACGAAACTTTCCACATCAATCGTCGAATCAATTGAATTCAATAAAAAAACTCGCACAGTTTTTCTTTTGAATTATTTATGAAATCATTGCACTTTTCTATCTACAAAACAAGTAAAAAGGCGTTAAGTTCGGCCGGGCCGAACTTTGGATACCCACCACCTTGGGTATATATGTAAACCTCCTTTTATCAAATTTTGGTGAAAATTTTATACATTATGTCCCATATCAGTTATATCAAATTATGTTCCGATTTGGACCAAATGCTAATAAGTACACTAGCAATATCTAAAAATAAACCGATCTGAACCATATATGACACGGATGTCGAAAAGCCTAACATAAGTCACTGTGTCAAATTTCAGTGAAATCGGATTATAAATGCGCCTTTTATGGGGCCAAGACTTTAAATCGAGATATCGGTCTACATGGCAGCTATATCCAAATCTGGACCGATTTGGGTCAAGTTGCATAAACATGTCGAAGAGCCTAACACTAAGCACTGTCCCAAATTTCGGCGAAATCGGACAATAAATGCGTCTTTTATGGGCCCTAAACCTTAAATCCAGAGATCGGTCTATATGGCAGCTATATTCAAATCTGGACTGATCTGGGCAAAATTTAAGAAGGACGTCGAAGAGCTTAACCAAACTCACTGTCTCAAATTTCAGCGACATCGGACAATAAATGCCTCTTTTATGGCCCCAAAACCTAAAACCTAGATATCGGTCTATATGGCAGCTATATCCAAATCTTGACCGATCTGTGCGACATTGCAGAAGTATGTCAAGGGGCTTAACTTAACTCACTGTTCCAAATTTCGGGGACATCGGGCAATAAATGAGCATTTTATGGGCCCAAAACCATAAATCAAGAAATCGGTCTATATGGCAGCTATATCCAAATTTGAACCGATCTGGACCAAATTGAAGAAATATGTCAAAGTGCCTAACACATCTCACTGTCCCAAATTTCAGCAAAATCGGATAATGAATGTGGCTTTTATGGGCCTAAGACCCTAAATCGGCGGATCGGTCTATATGGCAGCTATATCCAAATCTGAACCGATCTGGGCCAAATTAACAGAGGAAGTCGAGAGGCCTAACACAACTCACTGTCCAAAATTTCAGCAAAATCGAATAATAAATGTGGCTTTTATGGGCCTTAGACCCCAAATCGGAGGATCGATCTATATGGCAGCTATATCCAAATCTGAACCGATCTGGGCCAAATTAACAGAGGAAGTCGAAAGGCCTAACACAACTCACTGTCCAAAATTTCAGCAAAATCGGATAATAAATGTGGCTTTTATGGGCCTAAGACCCTAAATCGGAGGATCGGTCTATATGGGGGCTATATCAAGATATAGTCCGATATAGCCCATCTTCGAACTTAACCTGCTTATGGACAAAAAAAGAATCTGTGCAAAATTTCAGCTCAATATCTCTATTTTTAAAGGCTGTAGCGTGATTTCAACAGACAGACGGACAGACGGACAGACGGACAGACGGACGGACATGTCTAGATCGTCTTAGATTTTCACGCTGATCAAGAATATATATACTTTATAGGATCGGAAATGGATATTTCGATGTGTTGCAAACGGAATGACAAAATGAATATACCCCCATCCTTCGGTGGTGGGTATAAAAAACAAGTAAAAGCGTGCTAAGTTCGGCCGGGCCGAATCTTATATACCCTCCACCATGGATCGCATTTGTTGAGTTCTTTTCCCGGCATCTCTTCTTAGGCAAACAAGGATATAAGAAAAGAGTTGCTCTGCTATTAAAACGATATCAAGATATGGTCCGGTTCGGACCACAATTAAATTATATGTTGAAGACCTGTGTAAAATTTCAGCCAATTCGTATAAGAATTGCGCCCATTGGGGCTCACGAAGTAAAATAGAGAGAACGATTTATATGGGATCTGTATCGGGCTATAGAACGATTCAGACCATAATAAACACGTTTGTTGATGGTCATGAGAGGATCCGTCGTACAAAATTTCAGACATATCGGATAATAATTGCGACCTCTAGGGGTCAAGAAGTCAAGATCCCAGATCGGTTTATATGGCAGCTATATCAGGTTATAAACCGATTTGAACCTTATTTGACACAGTTGTTGAAAGTAAAAATAAAATACGTCATGCAAAATTTCAGACAAATCGGATAGGAATTGCGCCCTCTAAAAGCTCAAGAAGTCAAATCCCCAGATCTGTTTATATGACAGCTATATCAGGTTAAGGACCGATTGCAACCATACTTGGCACAGTTGTTGGATATCATAACGAAAGACTTCGTGCAAAAATTTATTCAAATCGGATAAGAATTGTGCCCTCTAGAGGCTCAAGAAGTCAAGACCCAAGATCGGTTTATATGGCAGCTATATCAGGTTATGGACCGTTTTAAACCATACTTGGCACAGTTGTTGGGTATCATAACAAAACACGTCGTGCGAAATTCCATTCCATTCGGATAAGAATTGCGCCCTCTAGAGGCTCAAGAAGTCAAGGCCCAAGATCGGTTTATATGGCAGCTATATCAGGTTATGGACCGATTTGAACCATACTTGGCACAGTTGTTGGATATCATAACAAAACACGTCGTGCACAATTTCATTCTGATCGGATAAGAATTGCGCACGCTAGAGGCTCAAGAAGTCAAGACCCAAGATCGGTTTATACGGCAGCTATATCAGGTTATGGACCGATTTGAACTATACTTGGCGCAGTTGTTGGATATCATAACAAAACACGTCGTGCAAAATTTCATTGCAATCGGATAAGAGTTGCGCACTCTAGAGGCTCAAGAAGTCAAGACCCAAGATCGGTTTATATGACAGCTATATCAGGTTATGGACCGATTTGAACCATACTTGGCACAGTTGTTGGATATAATAACAAAACATGTCGTGCAAAAATTCATTCCAATCGGATAAGAATTGCGCACTCTAGAGGCTCAAGAAGTCAAGACCCAAGATCAGTTTATATGGCAGCTATATCAAAACATGGACCGATATGGCCCATTTACAATACCAACCGACCTACACTAATAAGAAGTATTTGTGCAAAATTTCAAGCGGCTAGCTTTACTCCTTCGGAAGTTAGCGTGCTTTCGACAGACAGACGGACGGACGGACGGACGGACGGACGGACGGACGGACGGACAGACGGACGGACATGGCTAGATCGACATAAAATGTCACGACGATCAAGAATATATATACTTTATGGGGTCTCAGACGAATATTTCGAGTAGTTACAAACAGAATGACGAAATTAGTATACCCCCCATCTTATGGTGGAGGGTATAAAAATTACTTCAATTTTATGAAAATACACATGCACACATAAAAATACACAAACAGTGGTAGCATTAACGCCACCCCAGCGGGAAACTTGAGAAGCAATCCCATTTAGAAATCTTCCATAAGGCCTGTAACTCAACTTCGAAAAAACTTTAAAAGCCTTTCTATATTTTTATACCCATCGCCATAGGATGGGGGTATACTAATCTCATCATTCCGCTTGTAACACCTCGAAATATGGTCGAAATAGGTCGTCAGGGACTACAAATGGGCCATATAAGGAAAACTTTTAACTATGAGTTCCTCATGTCTTGTCGCTGTGTCTTCTTTTACAATATATGGAACAAAATTATCCTTTGAATGTATATTTTCGACAATTAAGGAGCTTTTAGTGATATACCAACTATGAATACGCTTGGAGGGTTTAGTGTCATTTAAGTTTGGATGCCAGATGGTCTCCATTCCTAAAATACTTTATTTGAGCCCGGTATTATCATTGGGATTTTGGGAGTGGGGCGGCCTTTACGTAGGTATCGGATGGGTATAGGGTATGGTGAGGACCTCCAGAAACTTGGTGCACAAAGTGGGTATCAATTTGGTGCTCCACTTCCCAATACCTTTCATTTGACCCCCATATTGCCATGGTCGGTAAATATGTCCTTTTTAGGGTTTTTTAGGGGTTTTAGGGGTGTGGGTCGGTTCCCCAGATACCTAGCCCCTAAAAATATCACCATCGAGCTCTACTCTCAAACATCATTTAGTTGAACCCCATATTGTCATTGGCTTAAAGGGTGTTTATGGGATGAAGCGCCTCCCAAACACTTTCAATTTCGTGCTTTGCTCTCCAATATCCTTCATTTGAACCCCATATTACCATAGTCGGTAAATATGACCGATTCAGGGGTGTTTTGGGATGTGGGGTGGTCTCCCAGAAAGCAAGCCCTGAAAGAATACCAGCGTCGAGCTCTATTCTCAAATATCATTTATTTGAACCCCATATTGCCAGTGGCTTAAGGGGAGTTTATGAGATGAGGAGTCCCCCAAAACACTTGGCCTTTTGGGGGGGCCCCCAGGTTATTTAACCCAAAGTTTTATAACAATTTTATATTTCTGGGTTACCATCAGGCGGAGTACAAAATTAAATTTTGCTTAAATCGGTGCACCCATCTCTAAAATTAGGCGTTTTTGAAAATTGAAGAAAGGGAGAGGCTCCGCCTCCAAAACTTTGAACAGAAACTTTGCACAGATCCTTTTTTTTTGTCTAAAGGCAGGTTAAAATGGTTCGAAGATGGACTAAATCGGACTATATCTTGATATAGCCCCAATAAAAACCGATCCGCCGATTTAATGCCTTAGCCCCATTGCACCCACATTTATTATGCGATTTTGCTGAAATTTGGGACAGTGAGTTGTGTGTGTGATTTGGATATCGACCGATCTCTCTCTTTAAGGTCTTGGGCCCATAAAACCCGCATTTATTGTCCGATGTCACCGAAATTTGGGACAGTGAGTTATGTTAGGCCCTTCGACATCCTTCTTCAATTTGGCCCAGATCGGTTCAGATTTGAATATAGCTGCCATATAGACCGATCTCTCGATTTAAGGTTTTGGGCCCATAAAAGGTGCATTTATTGCCCGATGTCACCGAAATTTGGGACAGTGAGTTGTATTAAGTCCTTCGACATCT
The DNA here is from genome assembly GCF_963082655.1 of Stomoxys calcitrans. Lineage (NCBI taxonomy): Eukaryota > Metazoa > Arthropoda > Insecta > Diptera > Muscidae > Stomoxys > Stomoxys calcitrans. The sequence goes on along the minus strand of NC_081555.1, from coordinate 145,310,989 downwards.
CTCTGCTATTTGGCCAAGATCGCTCCATATGTGGATATAGCTGCCATATACACCGATCTCTGGATTTAAGGGCGCATTTATTGCCCGATGTCGCCGAAATTTGGGACAGTGAGTTGTATTAGGCCCCTCGACATCTCTCTGCGGCCTAGATTGGTCAAGATTTGGATATAGCTGTAATATTGACCGATCTCTCGCTTTAAGGTCTTGCGCCCATAAAAGCCGCATTTGTTGCCCGATGTCGACGAAATTTTGGACAGTTATGTTAGGCCCCTCGACATATTTCTGCAATTTTCCCCAGATCTGTCAAAATTTGGATATAGCTACCATATAGACCGATCTCTTGATTTAAGATTTTGGGCCCTTAAGAGACGCATTTATTGTCTGATTTCGTCGAAATGTTTTACAGTGAGTTGCGTTAGAGCTTTCGATATCCCTCTCCAAATTGGCTCAGATCGGTTTAGATTTGAATATAGCTGCCATATAGACCAATTTCTCGATGTAAAGTCTTGCTCCTATAAAAGGTGCCAAGTTAGGTTTTTCGACATCCATGTCGTATATGGTTCAGATCGGTCTATCTTTGGATATGGCAATATTGAACATTGACTTGTGCTTATTAGACCACTCAATATCCATGTCAATTTGGTCCAAATCGGACCATATTTCGATAAAGCTGCTATGGGGGCATTAATAATGCATTTTTCACCGTATTCTGACGAAAGGTGGTTTATATATATTCCCCAGGTGGTCGGTATCCAAAGTTCGGCCTGGCCGAACTTAAAGCCTTCTTACTTGTTTTTGTAGTCCTACACGCAAAAATCTTCCTTCGACATACGGCCTTCTGTAAGTTCAACATTTAGATATGAGAATGGAAGGCCTTATATTTTTGGACACAGCTTGTCAAATAGCAAGGAGTATGGAAGGTCTCTGGCATGTCTTCTGTATCCAAATTTAGGCTTTCTTTCAGCTTTTGCTCCCAAAACTTTCCCGCTAGGCCATGTTGTACTACCACCAGTACTATAACACCTAACACACTGACGAGCATAAATACTACTACACCACATAATATACGAGTAGCACTCATCGACTGAGAAAAATGAATGAAAAACTGAAGCCAGCAATTCAGTGTTGGGTGACTTTGCACAGTGATTAGGAAGGATTTTTTATTCATGGACAAAAAGGTGGATAAAAGGACTTGTTTTCTACAGTCAATGGAAGGCTTTATTTAGTTTAGATGAAATATCATTTTACCTGACAGGAGCCAACTCAAATGGAATAGAATTAAAAATGTGTAAAGAGCAGGGAATTGCCGATCAATGCAGTTCGATATGTAACCCTTCATCCCTTGCCTATACATGCATAATGTTTTTCTTTAGGAAGGAGAGCCAATCCATTCGAAAGATCCTGGACCTGAGTTATGAACCAATGTAATAGGAAGTAGGTCGAAATTGGCATTGTCGTTACATGGAGGTTTTCATAATGGGTCTATGTGTTAAATCTGATCTCCCATGCGGCAATATGCTCATCAGCTTTCACCTAGCCTAAAATATTGTCTTGCCATTGTCTTAAAATGCATCGCTGGATGAAATTATGGACTTTATGGGGGTTGCTCCATGCCTCCTGGTTGGGTATTAAAACATTCAGACTTTGGAGAGTTGCTCATGGCTTTCGATCTTCCAATTTGAGTTCTTGAGCTCTTAAAGTTCTCATTATTTGCCCGATAATGCTTAAATTAAGAAATACTTGCCGAATATAAACCAGATGGGATTTTGTTTGCGTCTTTATAAAAATATCCATTGACTTCATAAAACTAGGTTCCTTAAACATTTAAAAACCAACTCTGTTACTCATAAATCAGTGTGCTTTCGCGCCAAAGGTGATAAAAAACGGAAATAGGCGCCTTAATGTATGCTTCAATATTTTACTGAGTTTTCGCAACATTACACTCACACATATACCAGCGCAGACAAGCCACAGACAGAAAAACTTATAGTGCACACATACACACACACACTCACGTCGATGTTCTCACAGACAAGCCAACAATGTGGGCCAAAACAGAGAAAAGCTAAAAAAATCTACAACAACAAACTAAACTATAAAACATTGTAGTATTCCCCCCACATGTTTTTGTTTTTTTTTTGCTCGAGCTACCAAATATTTGTGCTGCTGCTGGTTCAACTTCAAATATAAATTGCTAAATGTTGATGTACATTTTATTCAAATGTATCCGCATCCGTGTTTTCATTTGCCACCATGTGTGTATGGCCATTGTATGTCTACATTTAGTTAGGTGTGCGTGCGTAAGAAGAGTATATGGGTCGATTTGCAATGAAGCTAAAAATGGTGTTTGGTATTTTTGCGTGTGTTTTTTTCGAGTCCTCCTTTGTTGTCGGCGTTATATGGAAATACTTGGCAGGGAAAAAATATAGAATTATATTTAAAGTAAAAAAGTTATCATTTTGTCGCTACCTTCGAGCAAAAATGATAAAGCGACAGCGAAGCGTGAGTGAGTGAGAGAGCGAAGAGAGATGGAGAAGCGTGAGTGAGTGGAAAAAACTACACGGAGTGTGACTTTTTTTTTCGAACCGATACAAGTCGATGCTACCGTGCTAAGGGAATGAATGGTATAAAAAAACTCGCAGGAAAAAAATTGCTAAAATGTTTAAATTATTATCGACAGATTTTCAGAGCTTCATTGGCCCTGAATATATGGCTTTGCCAATATGTGATTGGGTTAAACTATGAAAGGGATGTTATGTTCTCTGTGCCAAACATTTTCGTTTCATTAATTTTAAATGAAATCATTTTTTGCGGAATGGTGTATGGTTTGGCATACGAAGTTTTATTAATTAAAGCCTGATATATTTAAAAGAAAATTTCATTAAAATTTAACACCGCCTACTGGTTGAAGAGGATCTAATGGAAAACGGCAGAAAGGTATTTGTTGAGCGACCATGTGTACGGATCGAAACAATAAAGACTTCAAAACGCAAAAAGAGTGCAACTTTTAGAATAACCCATAAAATGAGAACATACTGGAACAGCGTTTAAGAACTTTTCACTTTCACCAACAAACCCTTTAGAGCGGATATGTATCAAGAAAATTTAAACGTGTTTCATATAAATTCGCTTTAATCAGTCGGCTGAGTTGAATCTTGTAAGACATTCACAAGAAAAATATTTATTAAGCTTTTTGGATGTTTATATGCTTCAACACTACTGTGGCACAGGGTATTATAACTTAGAGCAATTGTTTTAAGGGAGTTATACCCATTGTCAAGATCCTAGGCCCTATCTTCTCCTATAAAAAGGAGGCCCCTTATCATTGAGCTTAAACTTGAATCGGACTGCACTCACTGATATGTGAGAAGTTTGCCCCTGTTCCTTAGTGGAATGTTCATGGGCAAAATTAGCATTTGCTTCAGTGTTACCCTTTGGAGTATTTCATTATGGTAGCCTTTGAAAAACATTTTGGCGAGATACGTTTTATTATGCTGACGTCGCACAGTGGGATAGAATCGAAAAAAAAAACTGATACAAAATATGTCATATGAGAAAGGATAGAGATAACATTTTGAAATTTAAAATAGCTAAAGCTGAGGTGTTATCGAGATTATGTGCTCAATTTCAAGGCCCTAGATGGTACGGACGCCTTTGGGCGGGGTGCCAAATTTGGTCACCTCGACATTTCCGGAAATTGTTCGGACTGCCAAATCTTCATTTGTGGCCCGATTTAAAAAATTATTTTATTGCTGAATAGTGGTCAAAATCACTACAAAAGATCAGCTTGAGGTGTACAATATCTCCAGTGCTTTCGGGAATAATCGACTTTAACTTTTTATCCGTTAAAATTTGGCCGCGATTGGCTTCATATTTTGGGATTTATGAAGGCATTTGTGGTTCGATTTTCATTTTGATGTATGATTTAGATAGGTGACAAAATCGCTGCAGTATGCGTCAACACATGATAATTTAGTTGAAAGTTGTACAGTTTGGAAATCAAACCAGTAAGGAAAGGCAAAAGTCGGATGGACCCGACTACATAATATCCTACACTAACCCTACAATTATAAATTCGGGCAATAGATACATGTTTATGAGAGCTTTATCTAAATCTGAACCGACTCTTTTTGAACAGATCGTTTGAAAACTGATGTTACTACGGCCACATAAGTTGAAATGCAGGGATGAATATATATGGGAGCTATATATAAATCTAAACGGATATTGATGAAATCTTTGCAGATATGTTAAGATTAGTAACAAAACATTCCATGCCAAATTTTGTGCAGATCGGTTGAAAATTGTAGCTACTACGGACATTTAAGTGCAAATCGGGTGATACATATATATGGGAGCTATATCCAAATCTGAACGGATTTTGATGAAATCCTTCAAATACGTTAAGACCAGTAACAGAACAATGCACGCCAAAGTATGTGAAGATCGGTTGAAAATTGTAACTACTATGGCGATTTAAATGCAAATCGGGCGATACATATATATGGGAGCTATATCTTAATCTGAACCGATTTTGATGAAATCTTTCAAATATGTTAATTTTGGGCAGATCGGTTGAAAATTGTAGCTACTACGGCTATTTAAGTGCAAATCGGGTGATACATATATATGGGAGCTATATCTAAATCTGAACCGATTTCTATCAAAATCAACAGCGTTCGTCCTTGGACCCAAAAAGTGATATATGCAAAATTTCGTGATGATTGGACAACAAATAAGACCTGCTTTTTGATTACAACAATACATGGACTCACTGACGGACAGACGGACATGGTCTAGCTCTTCTCCTTCTTAGCTGAAATAGGAGCCAAATTGAACAAGAATGTCGAAGGTCCTAACACAACTCACTGTCCCAAGTGTCGGCGACATCGGACAATCAATGCGTTTTTTTGTGGGCTCAAATCCTTAAATCGAGAGATCGGTCTATATGGAGCCATATCCAAATCTGGACTGATATGGGCAAAATTGAAGAAGTATGTCGGAGCGCCCTGCATAACTCACCGTTTCAAATTTTGGCAAATTTGAACAATAAATGCGTCTTTTATGGGTGCAAGACCATAAATCGAGAGATCGGTCTAAATGGCAGCTATATTCAAATCTGGACCGATCTGAGCCAAATTGAAGAAATATGTCCAAGCGCCTAAGACAACTCTCTGTCCCAAATTTCAGCGAAATCGGATTAAAAGTGTGGCTTCTATGAACCTAAGACCCTAAATCGGCGGATCGGTCGATATGGCAGTTATCCAAATCTGAACCGATCTTTGCCAAATTGACGAAGGATGTCGAAGGGCCTAACATAGCTCACTGTCCCAAATTTCAGCAAAATCGGACAATAAATGCGCCTTTTATTGGCCCAAGACCTAAAATCGAGAAATCGGTCTATATGGCAGCTATATCCAAATCTGGACCAATCTGAGCCAAATTGACGAACGATGTCGAAGGGATGGGACTCACTGTCCCAAATTTCATCAAAATCGAATAATAAATGTGGCTTTTATGGGCCTAAAACCCTAAATCGGAGGCCATATGGCAGCTATATCGAAATCTGGACTGATCTGGGCTAAATTGAAGAAGTATGTCGAAGGGCCCAACACAACTTACTGTCCCAAATTTCAGCAAAATCGGATAATAAATGTGGCTTTTATGGGCCCAAGACCCTAAATCGGGGGATCGGTCTATATGGCAGCTATATCCAAATCTGGACCGATCTGAGCCAAATTGACGAAGGATGTTGAAGGGCCTAATACAACTCACTGTCCCAAATTTCAGCAAAATCGGACAATAAATGCACCTTTTATTGGCCCAAGACCTAAAATCGAGAAATCGGTCTATATGGGGGCTATATCCAAATCTGAACCGATCTAGGCCAAATTGACGAAGGATGTTGAAAGGCATAACACATCTCACTGTCCCAAATTTCAGCAAAATCGAATAATAAATGTGGCTTTTATGGGCCTAAAACCCTAAATCGGAGGATCGGTCTATATGGCAGCTATATCGAAATCTGGACCGATCTGGGCTAAATTGAAAAAAATATGTCGAAGGGCCTAACACAACTTACTGTCCCAAATTTCAGCAAAATCGTATAATAAATCTGTATTTTATAGGCCTAAGACCCTACATCGGCGGAACGGTCTATATTGGGGCTATAACAAGGTATAGTCCGATATATCCCATCTTCGAACTTTTACCTGCTTATGGACAAAAAAATAAATCTGTGCAAAGTTTCAGCTAAATATCACTACTTTTAAAGACAGTAGCGTGATTTCAACAGACAGACGGACAGACGGAGGGTATGGCTAGATCGTCAGATTTTCACGACGATGAGGAATATATCTACATTATGGGGTCGGAAATGGATATTTCGATTTGTTGTAAATGGAATGACAAAATGAAAATACTCCCATCCTTCGGTGGTGGGTACTTAATGCCTTTTTATACCCTCCACCATAGAATGGGGGTGTACTAATTTTGTCAATCTGTTTGTAACACCTCGAAATAACCGATTTTGGGTTTTGACTTCTTGAGCCTGTAGAGGGCTTTAATTCTTATCCGAATGGACTGATATTTTGCACGTGGTGTGTCGGCATCACTTCCAACAACTGTGTTAAGTATTGTTCAAATCGGTCCATGTTTTCAGATAGCTGCCATATAAACCGATCTTGGGTCTTGACTTCTTGAGCCTCTAGAGGGCGCTATTCTTTCTCCGATTTGTCTGAAATTTTGCACGTAGTGTTTTGGTATCACTTCCAACAACTGTGTTTAGTATTCATTCAAATCGGTTTATAATCTGGTATAGCTGTCATATAAACCGATCTGGGATCTTGACTTCTTGAGCCTCTAGAGGGCGCTATTCTTATCCGATTTGTCTCAAATTTTGTACGTAGTGTTTTGGTATCACTTCCAATAACTGTGCTGAGTATGGCACAAATCGGTACATAACCTGATATAGCTGCCATATAAACCGATCTTGGATCTTGACTTCTTGAGCCTCTAGAGGGCGCAATTCTCATCCGATTTGGGAAAAATTTTGTACAATGGCTTCTCCCATGACCTTCAACATACGTGTCTAATATGGTCTGTATCTATAAATAGCTTGATACAGCTCCCATATAAACCGATGTCCCGATTTTGATTCTTGAGCCCCTACAAGGCGCAATTTTTATCCGAAAGAACTGAATTATTACACAATGACTTCTACAATCTTCAGCATTCATTTATGGTCCGAATCGGACAATAACTTGATAAAGCTCCAATAGCATAATAGTTCTCATACAATATTCTTTATTTGCCTAAAAAGATATACTGCGCATAGAACTCGACAAATGCGATCCATGGTGGAGGGTATATAAGATTCGGCCCGGCCGATCTTGGCACGCTCTTACTTGTTATCCCCTTCGTTTGCAACACCTCGAAATATTCGTCTAAGACCCAATAAAGGATATATTGGGTTGCGCAAAAAGTAATTGCGGATTTTGCATATAGTCGGCTTTGACAAATTTTTTCACAGCTTGTGACTCTGTAATTGCATTCTTTCTTCTGTCAGTCATCAGCTGTTACTTTTAGCTTGCTTTAGAAAAAAAGTGTAAAAAGAGGATATTTGATTAAAGTTCATTCTAAGTTTTATTAAAAATGCATTTACTTTCTTTTAAAAAATCCGCAATTACTTTTTGGGCAAGCCAATATATTCGTGATCGCCTCGTCGTTCTAAATCTATCAAATCATGTCCGTTCGTCTGTCGAAAAATGATGCCCTTTAACTACATTTATTTTGTATGCATTTTCAGCAGAATCCGTGGTGGTGGGTCCGCAAGAACTTAGCACATTTTTACTGGTTTTTCCATCCCACCGAGCGTTGTCGAGTTGTGTTATTACATCCATGGTCTACGACCGACAAGTCCTACATATGCTATCGCTTGACGCACCTATCCGTTATTAGTGGGGTCGTAGTCTAATGTCACCCGTAATGAGTCGAAGTTTCTTCCTCTTTCCTCTCACTAATATCCTCTCTTGATCCCCCCACAGAATTTTGGCCGTCCTACCTACCGACTGTTTTACACTGATATATGTGCGTTCTTTGCCCTCGAACTTAGTCGCAATCCAAGACCGTTGATGACCTTGCCGTTCAGGTTATTATGACCATAATGGCTAGTTTACTGTCCGTAAAGATGATCGGACTCGAAGTCACACAGTGTTGATCGAAAATTGAGGTGTTTTCCAATAAGTATGCAACTTTTGAGGACCCTAGTTGGTCCAGAGGCCACCGTAACGCAGAGGTTAGCATGTCCGCCTATGACGCTGAACGCCTGGGTTCGAATCCTGGCGAGACCATCAGAAAAAATCTTCAGCGGTGGTTTTCCCCTCTTAATGCTGGCAACATTTGTGAGGTAATATGCCATGTAAAACTTCTCTCCAAAGAGGTGTCGCACTGCGGCACGCCGTTCGGACTCGGCTATAAAAAGGAGGCCCCTTATCATTGAGCCTAAACTTGAATCGGACTGCACTCATTGATATGGGAGAAGTTTGCCTCTGTTCCTTAATGGAATGTTCATGGGCAAAATTTGCAATTGGTCCAGTGGCTGATACATGGGGTTTAAAATTTGGATTTAACGAAATCCGTGTGCCTGTTCGTCCTTCTGTTGTAATCACTCTACAGTCTTCAAAAATTGAGATATTGAGTTGACATATGGCACAAAGCCGTATTTCGTTCATACGCACGTTTAGATCTGGAATAGACCAAATCGGACTATATTTGGATATCTGCCGATTTTGGATCTTAAACACATTAAAGTCACGCTTGTTGTTCGCTTTGATTGAACAGATTGGACCATATTTGGATAAAGTTGACATAAAGACCGAACTTATGGGTCTTAAGCCCATAAAAGCCGCATAAAGTACCCGATTTTGCTGACATTTGGATCAGGGAGCTTAATTTTGCGAATATGGTCCAGATCGTACCGTATTTGGATAAAGTTGCCATATAGACCGATCTGCCTATTAAGGACCTTAAGCCGATAACATTCGCATTTATTATCAGATTTCTCTGAAATGTGGAATGGGTTGGTGGGTATTCAAATTTCAGCACGGCCAAACTTTATGCGTCGTAACATGTTTTACTTGTATAACCTCAATAACCATTTAAACTCTGTTGACAAAGTGTATGGCACGCGAATGCCTGACTCTTGCATTACAGCATTTCCTGTTAAACAATTTTTATCAAATCATTATTATTCATGCTGCATGCATATCAAATTTATTTTCACATATTTCATTGAGATTTATGTGTTCGAAGCATTTCTCTTAAAAGCGAAACTTAAAATGCTCTTAATTTTCGAATACACCAGGCAAACTAAAATTGCTTTTGCGGCGAATTGCTCTCAAGCAAAAGCTTTCGCCTTAACTCTTACCACCATTTGGGGTGTTTGAAAGCTTTTCATTGAGATTTCTTTGGACGTGCTGCTGGTGCGTTACGGTTTCTTTTGTTTGGCCATAGCCAGCCATGGAGGGAGTTGTGTGACAAATCACGTCATCAAAAACACAAAAATCCTTAGGTCTCGCATTGTGTCTCGTCTCCTTAGTTTTGGCTTTTTGTCCTTCTTGGTGTGGCAGCTTTTTTTCTCATTTGCGGCGAGCCAAGTCGTTGTGAGACTACTTAGTTTTATTCGCTCTTACATTTCATTAGGGGGAATGGGTTCTCCACACTCCAAGCGTTTGTTCAAACACTACTAACCTACTGTGGCATACAGAATCTCATGTGGTTAAGATTTTGGGATCCCTGCAATTTGGGGTGAGGCCGCCTGACGATGCTCTTGAGGTTGTTTGTCGAACTGCTTGTGGTCGATGCTGTAGTTGTTGCTGCTGCTGTTGCATTTTAATGTTTTATTTGTCACTTCAGACGCAGCAACACCGTCGAAAGTAATAAAAATTTATAGATGTCTTTCTTTTTGAGTTGGAAATTAAGTGTGTTTGTGTTTGTATGCGTGCGTGTTGTGTGTGTGTGTATTCTTGTCTCAATATCTCCTTTGATTCCTTTGATTTTTTGTAGAGACTTGCTTTCGCCTCATGTTTATTTTATTCATGTTCGCTGCTTCCGTTTTCCGATTATACGAAATCCAACTTGTGCACTTTATAGTGTCATAGGTCACTGAACTCTGACATTAATTGTGTTGGCCGAGGCGGCCAGCATGTTTTTGTTTACACGCCACTCGGCAGTACACAGCGCTGTTTTTGAGGTACAAATAAAAGCCATAACAAATGAATTGAATTGTACTACTAAGAATTTTTAATTGTGAACATTGTAATTTCGTTGCCCAAAAAGTAATTGCGGATTTTTCATATAGTCGGCGTTAACAAATTTTTTCACAGCTTGTGACGCATTCTTTCTTCTGTCAGTTATCAGCTGTTACTTTTAGCTTGCTTAGAAAAAAAGTGTAAAAAAAGTATATTTGATTAAAGTTCATTCTAAGTTTTATTAAAAATGCATTTACTTTCTTTTAAAAAATCCGCAATTACTTTTTGGGCAACCCAATAATTAAGAAATTCTATGTTCACCTACGTGTCAAGAAATGGTTTTAAATCGTTGAAGGTGAATTTGTTGGAAGCTGGAAACTTAAATTTTAAAAACTTAAGGATTTCTATGGGTACTCCGAAAAGATGACATTTAATGCCTTACGCGGTCAATGGATGTGATAATAGGTTGTCGGGAGTCTATAAAAAGAAATTTAGCAAATGAAAAAGGAAAATTTTTGTCATGATGCTTGAAGAGCTATCAAGCCATAATAACTCATCGATATAAAAAAATCAGTAAGAAGGGCAAAAGTCGGGCAGTGCCGACTGTATAATACCCTACACCTACCCTATAAGAATAATGTGGTAGCTATATCCAATTCTGAAGCACTTTTGATGGACCTCGGCGGATGTTTTCAGAAGTGTCAATCCCTATCAAATTTCCAGCAATTATGTTCAAACTGTAATAACTACGGTTGAAAAACTACAACATTTTTGTAAATTACCCAAAATCTGACGAACATATATATGGGAGTTAGTTCTGAAACGATTTCGAGCAAACTTCTCAGATAATGCGGCGGTCATCGAGGAAAGAGTTTTGGAAAATTTTGGCAAGATTGGTCAAACAATGCGCTTGCAGTGGCTCTTGGGGTGAAAATCGGGCGACATATACATTTGACAGCTATATCTAAATGTGAAACGATTTCTATGACATTCATCTATAATGTCGAGAGTCAAGAGCAAATCCTTCCTGCCATATTTCGAGAGAATCAAATAAAAAACAAGTAAAAAGGCGTTAAGTTCGGCCGGGCCGAACTTTGGATACCCACCACCTCGGATATATATGTAAACCACCTTTCATCAAAATTCGGTGAAAATTTCATACCTTATACTCATATACCGCATACCGATCTGAACTATATACGACACGATGTCGAAAAGCCGAACATAAGTCACTGTGTCATATTTCAGTGAAATCAGATTATAAATGCGCCTTTTATGGGGCCAAGACTTTAAATCGAGATATTTGGGCCAAGTTGCATAAACATGTTGAAAAGCCTAACACAAAGCACTGTCCCAAATTTCGGCGAAATCGGACAATAAATGCCTCTTTTATGGGCCCTAAACCTTAAATCGAGAGATCGGTCTATATGGCAGCTATATGCAAATCTGGACCGATCTGGGCAAAATTGACGAAGGACGTCAAAGAGCCTAACCAAACTCACTGTGTCAAATTTCAGCGACATCGGACAATAAATGCGTCTTTTATCGCCCCTACACCTAAAACCTAGATATCGGTCTATATGGCAGCTATATCCAAATCTGGACCGATCTGTGCGATATTGCAGAAGTATGTCAAGGGGCTTAACTAAACTAACTGTTTCAAATTTCGGCGACATCAGACAATAAATGAGCATTTTATGGGCCCAAAACCGTAAATCAAGAAATCGGTCTATATGGCAGGTATATCCAAATCTGGACCGATCTGGGCCAAATTAAAGAAGGATATCGAAGGGCCTAGGGCAACTCACTGCCCCAATTTTCAGCGAAATCGGATAATAAATGTGGCTTTTATGGGCCTAAGACCCTAAATCGTAGGATCGGTCTATATGGCAGCTATATCCAAATCTGGACCGATCTGGGCCAAATTGAATAAGGATGTCGAAGGGCCTAAAGCAACTCACTGTACTAAATTTCAGCAAAATCGGATAATAAAAGTGGCTTTTATGGGCCCAAGACCCTAAATCGGAGGATCGGTCTATATGGGGGTTATATCAAGATATAGTCCGATATAGCCCATCTTTAAACTTATCCTGCTTATGGACAAAAAAAAAAATCTGTGCAAAGTTTCAGCTCAATATCTCTATTTTTGAAGACTGTAGCGTGATTTCAACAGCCAGACGGACAGACGGAGGGACATGTCTAGATCGTCTTATGCTGATCAAGAATATATATACTTTATAGGGTCGGAAATGGATATTTCGATGTGTTGCAAAGGGAATGACGAAATGAATATACCCCCATCCTTCGGCGGTGGGTATAAAAATTTTGCAATATATATGTATGAGAGCTATACATAAATCTGAACCGATTTCCATGAAATTCACCAGTAATGTCGAGAGTCATAAGAAAATCGTTCCTGCCAAATTTCGGGAGAATCGGTTAACAAAAGACCATTTTATTGCAATATTACGGCAAATCGGACGAACATATATATGGGAGCTATATCCAAATCTGAACCGATGTTTTCCAATTTCAATAGGCTTTGTCTCTTGGCCGAAAACCATTGCCATACCAAATTTGAAGATGATCGGATGAAAATTGCGACCTGTAGTTTGTACACAACCGGACATAGCTAAATCGAATCAGAAAGTGATTCGGAGTCGATCGGTTTACTTATCAATCCTATATCACAATAGTGGTGTAGGATATAATTAATGGCTTAGGATGCTCCATATAGTAATTTTCCAAGGTCAAGCGGAGATAAGAGTCTGAATCATTAAGTTGGTTCATTTCTTGGAAACACAAATTCCCGGATGCAATCTTGTGTACAGGACATGAACGGAAAAGTCTTGACACCTGAAAAAGGCATGGAGATCGATGCCTTAACATAGCTTTTGATTGCTAATGATATCGTTAACGGGACATTACACAACTTTCAGCCATACTTTGGGTCTTTGGGTCTAGTTGGCATATATACCAATTTCTTGCCAGATGACTTCAACTGTCTGCCTCAGAGTTGTTTCGGGCTTGTTATAGTAGGGTGAATGTAGTCTTCATCCCGCAGTGCAACTAATTAATTAAGGCCAAATTGTCTCTTCTCCATCTTCGTGAAAATGTTGGAGAGGATTCTGAGTTATTTTATAAGCATGTTGACTGTTTGAAATAAATGCTAGGTAGACTAAGTTTGTCTTGTTTTCGTGTTGAAAGAAATGTGCCACAAAGACAGCAACGGACAATTTTGGCGCTGCGGTGTGTCAACATTTCTTGGAATGATTCTAGATAGGACAGTATGTGCCAATTACTTTCGAGCGTATTGTGTGAAAGATTAAAAATTCTATGTCCAAGGGTTAATTGGGCTTTTCATTGCATCTTTAGATGTAGTATGGTCACTATACACCACTTATCGTCTCTGTATCAACTACAAATATTATTTCTTTTGATAACCCCTGCGGGCAAACCGAAATGGGTTCGCGAGAAATTCTTATTTTTATACCCTCCACCATAGGATGGGGGTACACTAATTTCGTCATTTTGTTTGTAACAACTCGAAATATTCGTCTGAGACCCCATAAAGTATATATATTCTTGATCGTCTGTCCGTCCTACCGTCCGTCTGTCTGTCGAAAGCACGCTAATTAGGTTCAAACCGATCATATAAACCGATCTTGAATCTTGACTTCTTGAGCTTCTAGAGGTCGCAATTCCTATCCAATTTGATTTTGCCTCTCATGATCATCAACATTCCCGTTTATTATGGTATGAATCGGTCAATAGCTCGATACAGCTCTCATATAAATCGATCTCTCTATTTTACTTCTTGAGCCCCCAAAAAGGCGCAATTCTTATTTGGCTGACATTTTACACAGGTCTTTAACATATAACTTAATTGTAGTCCTCTAATAGCAGAAAAATCTTTTCTTTATCCTTTTCTTGCCTAAAAAGAGATGCCGGGAAAAGAACTCGGCAAATGCGATCCATGGTGTAGGGTATATAAGATTCGGCCCGGGCGAACTTAGCATGCTTTTACTTGTTATACCCTCCACAATAAGATGGGGGGTATACTAATTTCGTCATTCTGTTTGTAACTACTCGAAATATTCGTCTGAGACCCCATAAAGTATATATATTCTTGATCGTCGTGACATTTTATGTCGATCTAGCCATGTCCGTCCGTCTGTCCGTCCGTCCGTCCGTCTGTCCGTCCGTCCGTCTGTCTGTCGAAAGCACGCGTACTTCCGAAGGAGTAAAGCTAGCCGCATGAAATTTTGCACAAATACTTCTTATTAGTGTAGGTCGGTTGGTATTGTAAATGGGCCATATCGGTCCATGTTTTGATATATCTGCCATATAAACCGATCTTGGGTCTTGACTTCTTGAGCTTCTAGAGTGTGCAATTCTTATCCGATTGGAATGAAATTTTGCACAACGTGTTTCGTTATGATATCCAACAACTGTGACAAGTACGGTTCAAATCGGTCCATAACCTGATATAGCTGCCATGTAAACCGATCTTGGGTCTTGACTTCTTGAGCCTCTAGCGTGCGCAATTCTTATCCGATCAGAATACAATTTTGCATGACGTGTTTTGTTATGATATCCAACAACTGCGCCAAGTATGGTTCAAATCGGTCCATAACCTGATATAGCTGCCATATAAACCGATCTTGGGTCTTGACTTCTTGAGCCTCTACAAGGCGCAATTCTTATCCGATTTGAATAAAATTTTGCTCGACGTGTTTTGTTATTATGTCCAACAACTGTGCCAAGTATGGTTCAAATCGGTTCATAACCTGATATAGCTGCCATATAAACCGATCTTGGGTCTTGATTTCTTGAGCCTCTAGAGTGCGCAATTTTTATCCGATTGGGATGAAATTGTGCACGACGTGTTTTGTTATTATATCCAACAACTGTGCCAAGTATAATTCAAATCGGTCTATAACCTGATATAGCTGCCATATAAACCGATCTTGGGTCTTGATTTCTTGAGCCTCTAGAGGGCACAATTCTTATCCGATTTGAATGAGTTTTTGCACGAAGTATTTCGTCATGATATCCAACAACTGTGCCAAATATGGTTAAAATCGGTTTATAACCTGATATAGCGGTCATATCAACAGATCTGGGGACTTGACTTCTTGAGCTTATAGAGGGCGCAATTCCTATCCGATTTGGGTGAAATTTCGCAAGACGTTTTTTATTCTTACTTTCAACAACTATGTCAAATAAAGTACAAGTCGGTTCATAACCTGATATAGCTGCCATATAAAGGTAGAGGTCGCAATTATTATCCGATATGCCTGAAATTTTGTACGATGGATCCTCTCATGACCATCAACAAACGTGTTTATTATGGTCTGAATCGGTCTATAGCCCGATACAGATCCCATATAAATCGTTCTGTCTATTTTACTTCGTGAGCCCCAATGGGCGCAATTCTTATACGAATTGGCTGAAATTTTACACAGGTCTCCAACATATAATTTTATTGTGGTCCGAACCGGACCATATCTTGATATCGTTTCAATAGCAGAGCAACTCTTTTCTTATATCCTTTTTTGCCTAAGAAGAGATGCCGGGAAAAGAACTCGACAAATGCGATCCATGGTGGAGGGTATATAAGATTCGGCCCGGCCGAACTTAGCACGCTTTTACTTGTTTTGCCTAAGAAGAGATGCCGGGAAAAGAACTCGGCAAATGCGATCCATGGTGTAGGGTATATAAGATTCGGCCCGGGCGAACTTAGCATGCTTTTACTTGTTATACCCTCCTCCATAAGATGGGGGGTATACTAATTTCGTCATTCTGTTTGTAACTACTCGAAATATTCGTCTGAGACCCCATAAAGTATATATATTCTTGATCGTCGTGACATTTTATGTCGATCTAGCCATGTCCGTCCGTCTGTCCGTCCGTCCGTCCGTCCGTCTGTCTGTCGAAAGCACGCGTACTTCCGAAGGAGTAAAGCTAGCAGCATGAAATTTTGCACAAATACTTCTTATTAGTGTAGGTCGGTTGGTATTGTAAATGGGCCATATCGGTCCATGTTTTGATATAGCTGCCATATAAACCGATCTTGGGTCTTGACTTCTTGAGCCTCTAGAGGGCACAATTCTTATCAGATTTGAATGAATTTTTGAACGACGTGTTTTGCTATGATATCCAATAACTGTGCCAAGTATGGTTTAAATCGGTCCATAACCTGATATAGCTGCCATATAAATCGATCTTGGGTCTTGACTTCTTGAGCCTCTAGAGGGCGCAATTCTAATCCGATTGGAATGGAATTTCGCACGACGTGTTTTGTTATGATATCCAACAACTGTGTCAAGTATGGTTTAAATCGGTCCATGACCTGATATAGCTGCCATATAAACCGATCTTGGGTCTTGACTTCTTGAGCCTCTAGAGGGCACAATTCTTATCAGATTTGAATGAATTTTTGAACGACGTGTTTTGCTATGATATCCAACAACTGTGCCAAGTATGGTTTAAATCGGTCCATAACCTGATATAGCTGCCATATAAACCGATCTTGGGTCTTGACTTCTTGAGCCTCTAGAGGGCACAATTCTTATCCGATTTGAATGAATTTTTGCACGAAGTATTTCGTTATGATATCCAACAATTGTGCCAAGTATGGTTGAAATTGGTCCATAACCTGATATAGCTGTCATATAAACAGATCTAGGGATTTGACTCCTTGAGCTTCTAGAGAGCGCAATTCCTATCCGATTTGGCTGAAATTTTGCATGACGTATTTTATTTTTACTTTCAACAACTGTGTCAAATAAGGTTCAAATCGGTTCATAACCTGATATAGCTGCCATATAAACCGATCTGGGATCTTGACTTCTTGAGCCTCTAGAGGTCGCAATTATTATCCGATATGCCTGAAATTTTGTACGATGGATCCTCTCATGACCATCAACAAACGTGTTTATTATGGTCTGAATCGGTCTATAGCCCGATACAGATCCCATATAAATCGTTCTGTCTATTTTACTTCGTGAGCCCCAATGGGCGCAATTCTTATACGAATTGGCTGAAATTTTACACAGGTCTCCAACATATAATTTAATTGTGGTCCGAACCGGACCATATCTTGATATCGTTTTAATAGCAGAGCAACTCTTTTCTTATATCCTTTTTTGCCTAAGAAGAGATGCCGGGTAAAAAACTCGACAAATGCGATCCATGGTGGAGGGTATATAAGATTCGGCCCGGCCGAACTTAGCACGCTTTTACTTGTTTTTCATTTGAGTTTGCTGAAATTTGAAACAGTGAGTAGTTTAAGGCTTCCCGACAACTGACCAAAATATGGTTCAGATCGGACTTTATTTAGATACAGCTGCCATATAGACCGATCTCCCGATAAAGGGGCTGAAGCCCATAAAAGCTTTATTTATTACCCGATTTCGCTGAAATTAACAACAGTGTGTTATTTTAAGCATCCCGACATCTGAACTAAATATGGTTCAGATCGGTCTTTATTTAGATACAGCTGCCATATAGACCGATCTGCCGATAACTGATCTGAAGCCAATAAAAGCTTTATTTATTACCCGATTTCGCTGAAATTTACAACAGTGTGTTATTTTAAGCATCCCGACATCTGACCTAAATATGGATTAGATCGGTCCATACTTAGATACAGCTGCCATATAGACCGATCTCCCGATAAAGGGGCTGAAGCCCATAAAAGCTTTATTTATTACCCGGTTTTGCTGAAATTGAAAATAGTGGGTAACCTTAAGCCTCCCGACATCTGACCCAGATATGGTTTAGATCGGACTATATTTAGATATAGCTGCCATATAGACCGATCCCTCGATATAGGGTCTGAAGGCCATAAAAGCTTTGTTTATTACCCAATTTTGCTGAAATTTGAAGCAGTGAGTAGGTTATGACCTCCCAACATCAGACCCAAATATGTTTCAGATCGGACTGTGTTTAGATATAGCTGTCATATAGACCGATCTGCCGATAAGGGGACTGAAGCCCATAAAAGCTTTATTTATTACCCGATTTTGCTGAAATTTGAAACAGTGAATTTTTCTGAGCCTCCTACGATATCCAACCTTAATATGGTTAAAATCGGATTGGATATATCTACCAAAAGGGCCAATCTTTTGTTCTAAAGGGTGATTTTTTTGAGGTTAGGATTTTCATGCATTAGTATTTGACAGATCACGTGGGATTTCAGACATGGTGTCAAAGAGAAAGATGCTCAGTATGCTTTGACATTTCATCATGAATAGACTTACTAACGAGCAACGCTTGCAAATCATTGAATTTTATTACCAAAATCAGTGTTCGGTTCGAAATGTGTTCAAATTTTGACAAATTTTGTTCAGCGATGAGGCTCATTTCTGGTTGAATGGCTATGTAAATAAGCAAAATTGCCGCATTTGGAGTGAAGAGCAACCAGAAGCCGTTCAATAACTGCCCATGCATCCCGAAAAATGCACTGTTTGGTGTGGTTTGTACGCTGGTGGAATCATTGGACCGTATTTTTTCAAAGATGCTGTTGGACGCAACGTTACGGTGAATGAACACATTTCGAACCGAACACTGATTTTGGTAATAAAATTCAATGATTTGCAAGCGTTGCTCGTTAGAAAGTCTATTCATGATGAAATGTCAAAGCATACTGAGCATCTTTCTCTTTGACACCATGTCTGAAATCCCACGTGATCTGTCAAATACTAATGCATGAAAATCCTAACCTCAAAAAAATCACCCTTTATTATCTGCCTCCAACCAAACTAAAAGTGAGTGCTTTTGCTTTTCTTGTTTGATCCTAAAAATTATGAATAACTTAATTTCAAAACTATATACATGCAAAGTTATGTCAAAAGGTCTTTTGAGTTGCACAATAGTACATTAGGAATTTCATTAAAATTGTTTTCTGCTTGTTAATGTTTTGTCCCCTATTTGTATTAAAGTACACATAAGCTTTAATACTCACAGAATAATGTGAAAAATAAGCAGTTTGACCTCAAAAATTTCCCCCCTATGCATTGCATGGTATTTGTTCCAACGAAAACAACAAAAACACAACACAAAGGCATTTCTTAAGAACAATGCGACAGCATAACGAGACTGAAAACCTAACAATAATGGGGGTTATCCTTTTGTGATGCCAACTCGTATACTGTCTGTGTATACATCAGACTGGTGTCACTTATCAGACAATTACACCCAATGGTGTTATAGAAAAAAAAAATTCAAAATTATCCTTACGATATGAGGAGAGCATTATTTCACACAAGTATATAAGATATGCATAAAGGAACTATAAGTGTAAAATGACCACATTAAATGATATCGAAACTAACATGGACTACAGGATGTGGATGTAGAGTTTAGAAGTGTAAGGACCAGAAAGCTTAAAGTTAAACTTTTCATTACTATGGGTAATAAAAAGTAGGTAAAAGGTAGGTTTACAACCTACCTTTTGCTTTTTGGACCAGGCAAGGCTCTTACATCTGCTTGAGATTCCAAAAATCGAATCCAAAGATCTGTATTTACGGAATATATTGGGTTGCCCAAAAAGTAATTGCGTATTTTTCATATAGTCGGCGTTGACAAATTTTTTCACAGCTTGTGACTCTGTAATTGCATTCTTTCTTCTGTCAGTTATCAGCTGTTACTTTTAGCTTGCTTTAGAAAAAAAGTGTAAAAAAAGTATATTTGATTAAAGTTCATTCTAAGTTTTATTAAAAATGCATTTACTTTCTTTTAAAAAATCCGCAATTACTTTTTGGGCAACCCAATATTAGATTAGAACAAGTAAATGAGTATTAAGTTGGGCCAGGTTCCATTTTGTATACCCTAGACCATGGATCGCGTTAGACAAGTTCTATGTCTTTTTCAACTTTTTTTGTGAAAGTGTCGGGTTCGTCTTTACCATATCGTAAATTAAATTTTTCAGTTAAATGCACCAACAAAAAGTGTCATCGTCTCCCCCTTTCGGATACGCTACCCAAGGGAAGCGTTTAAAAATGTAAAATGAAAATGTTTGCAGTAGTTCATGGTTGGATGTGTAAAATTGTTCCCAATTTTACCCCTTTGACTAGTTATTTATAATGAGCTCAGCATGTGCTTAGGCGTAAACGCTAATATGCGATTGCCAGCATTTATGTGTGAGTGAGCGATAATTTATGATGTGTGTGCCTGAAAAGTATCTGTGTGGAGAAAGTATCAGAGGATTTAAAACTACACTTACGCTAACTCATATACACATACATACATATGATGTATCAGACGGGGTTGCCGCTATAGTCTTTTGCTGCTGGAGGAGAGGAAATTAAACTGATTGCCAAAATTATGGATCAGGGACTTTCCGCGAATGTTATATTGCGGCCAAATCGATTGATTTATATGACTGATATATCTCAATCTGATCCAATTTTTTTCAAAGTCAGTAGCATACGTTCCTTTATATGATCAAACAACAAATGAGGAATAGCAAGTAAAAAGGCGTTAAGTTCGGCCGGGCCGAACTTTGGATACCCACCACCTCGGGTATATATGTAAACCACCTTTCATCAAAATTCGGTGAAAATTTCATACCTTATACTCATATACCTCATACCGATCTGAACTATATACGACACGGATGTCGAAAAGCCGAACATAAGTCACTGTGTCAAATTTCAGTGAAATCGGATTATAAATGCGCCTTTTATGGGGCCAAGACTTTAAATCGAGATATCGGTCTACATGGCAGCTATATCCAAATCTGGACGGATTTGGGCCAAGTTGCATAAACATGTCGAAGAGCCTAACACTAAGCACTGTCCCAAATTTCGGCGCAATCGGACAATAAATGCCTCTTTTATGGGCCCTAAACCTTAAATCCAGAGATCGGTCTATATGGCAGCTATATTCAAATCTGGACCGATCTGGGCAAAATTGAAGAAGGACGTCGAAGAGCCTAACCAAACTCACTGTCTCAAACAGTGAGTCTTTTATGGCCCCAAAACCTAAAAGCTATATATCGGTCTATATAGCAGCTATATCCAAATCTGGACCGATCTGTGCGATATTGCAGAAGTATGTCAAGGGGCTTAACTTAACGCACTGTTCCAAATTTCGGGGACATCGGGCAATAAATGAGCATTTTATGGACCCAAAACCATAAATCAAGAAATCGGTCTATATGGCAGCTATATCCAAATTTGAACCGATCTGGACCAAATTGAAGAAATATGTCAAAGGGCCTAACACATCTCACTGTCCCAAATTTCAGCAAAATCGGATAATGAATGTGGCTATTATGGGCCTTACACCATAAATCGGAGGATCGATCTATATGGCAGCTATATCCAAATCTGAACCGATCTGAGCCAAATTAATGAAGGATGTCGATGGGTCTTACACAATTCACTGCCCCGAATTTCATCAAAATCGGATAATAAATGTGGCTTTTGTGGGCCTAAGACCCTAAACCGAAGGATCGGTCTATATGGCAGCTATACCCAAATCTGAACCGATCTGAACCAAATTAAAGAAACATGTCAAAGGGCCTAGGACAACTCACTGTCCCAAATTTCATCGAAATCGGACAATAAATGTGGCTTTAATGGGCCTTAGACCCTAAATCGGAGGATCGGTCTATATGGCAGCTATATCCAAATCTAGACCGATCTGAGCCAAATTGACAAAGGATGTCGAAGGGCCTAACACAACTCACTGTTCCAAATTTCAACAAAATCGGATAATAAATATGGCTTTTATGGGCCTAAGACCCTAAATCGGCGGATCGGTCTATATGGGGGCTATATCAAGATATAGTCCGATATAGCCCATCGAAGTCGAATACCGTGAAGCTCAGAAAAACTCACTGTTTAAAATTTCAGCGAAATCGGGTAATAAATAAAGGTTTTTTGGGCTTCAGTCCCCTTAACGGCAGATCGGTTTATATGGCAGCTATATCTAAATATAGTCCGATCAGAATCATATTTAGGCCGGATGTTGGAAGGTCTTAACCTACTCACTATTTCAAATTTCATCGAAATCGGGTAATAAATAATGCTTTTATTGGCTTCAGACCCCTTATCCGCAGATCGGTCTATATGGCAGCTACATTTAAATATAGTCCGATCTGAACCATATTTAGGTCGGGTATCAGAAGGCTAAAAATAAGTCACTGTTTAAAATTTTAGCGAAATTGGTTAAAAAATAAAGCTTTTATGGGCTTCAGACCCTTTATTAGGAGATCGGTCTATATGACAGCTATATCTAAATATAGTCCGATCAGCACCACATTTAGGTCGGATATTGGGAGGTCTCAACTTATTCTCTATTTCAAATTTCAACGAAATAGGATAAAAATTAAAGCTTTGATGGCCTTCAGACCCTTTATCGGGAGATCGGTCTATATGACAGCTATATCCAATTATAGTGTGATCTAAACCATATTTTGGTCAGGTGTCAGGAGGTTTAAGATAACTCACTTATTTAAATTTCAGCGAAATCTGATAATAAACAAAGCATTTATGGGCATCAGCCCCTTTTTCGGGAGACCGATCTATATGATAGCTATATCCAAATATAGTCAGATCTGATTTGGTTCAGATGTCGGGAGTCCTAAAACTACTCAATGTTTCAAATTTCAGTGAAATCGGATAATAAATAAAGCTTTTAATGGGCATTAGACCCCTTATCGGGGGATCGGTCTATATGGCAGATTTACCTAAGTATGGATCGATCTAATCCCTATTTAGGTCAGATGGCAGTAGGCAAAATCGTGTAATAAATTAAGCTTTTATGGCCATCAGACCCTTTATCGGCATATCAGTCTATATGACAGCTACATCTACATAAAGTCCACTCTGAACCATATTTGTTCAGATGTGGGGAAGTCTTGAACTACTCACTGTTTCAAATTTCAGCGAAATCGGATACAAAATAAAGCTTTTATGGACATTAGAGCCTTTATCGACAAAATCGATCTATGTAGCAGCTATATTTGGCCCGCTCAAGAACTTAACCAGCGTACATCAAAAAGACGTAGCTGTGCCAAATTTCAGCTCAATATCTCAATTTTTTAAGGCTGTAGAGTGAATACAACAAACGGATGGACAGACACACAGACATCGTCAAATCGTCTTAGAATTTTACGAAGATCCGAAATATTTATACTTTTCAGGGTCGGAAATTGATATTTCGATGTGTTGCAAACGGAATGACTAAAAAGAATAAACCCCCTATCCTTCGGTGGTGGGTATAAAAAGAAAGGGATTCCCTGGTACTTAAAAAACCCTTAATTGTTTTGCATACCACGCCCCTTAGTTGGTTCGTATCTGGTATTGAGTCCCCACCTAAGTACCGATGTCTGTTAGCCGCGGCAGTCGGGCATTGACATCGGAAATGCTCCAACAACTCATTATCTTCCACACATGCCCTACACATGCTTTCACTTGCCGCACCGATTTCGCATAAGTGATCTCGTAGTCTTATGTATCCCGTTATAATTCTGAAAGCTATACTGACCTCCATCTTACTTTCTTTCAGTTATTGCCTCGTTTTCTTACAATCCAGATTTTCCCATAGGATTTTGATCGTACTATAGACCGTTTCGCTGTTCCACAGTGCAAGATGTGCGTTCATCAACCACGCCCTCAACTCGGACTGAGTCATCCCGAAAGGCTCCCGGTTAACTAAGTTTATTGACGGAAGTCCTCTGGCCTTCACTGCCAAATCGTTTGCTCTTTCATTCCCCCTTACTCCACTGTGACCTGGCACCCAAACGATTCGGATTGTGTTATTCTCAGAGAACGCGTTAATCTCCTTGTAACACTCCAAGTCTGTTCGTGACTTTACCATTCTGTTTGTTATTGCAATGATGGCCAGTTAACTGTCCGTAAAGATGTTCACACTCGACGTCCTCGCTGCAGGATTGTATCATGGTCAGTCAGTCGAAAACTGATCTCAGTCTGTTGGGTTCTCAATGTAGACCCCCAAGCCCACTCTGCCCTCTAGCTTGTGCCGCTGGCAGCAGTGCCTCGCACTCGACTTCAGTGTTAATCGCAGGTACACAATCAGAAACCTCTTCCCTTGCTTCCAGGTCTCCCATTGTCGCCCAGGTTATGCCACAATGTTATGAGCGGCTTCCATCCTTAATCCATTTTCTTATCGCCTTAAGACTAATAGCTCCCATATAAACCTATCTCCCGATTTGATTTCTTGACCTCATGGAAGTGCAACCAACCACTTCCTTACGTGCCTTTTGCACCAATAGAGGGTGGTCGACATACTTTCCCGCAGAGGCATCCAGAACTCCTTAGCCCATCCCCGGGATCATTTTCAGGAATTTTACAGATTTCCATAGTTTCGGGCATTTCTCTGATACGCGAAAACAATACCAAGTCAGTCTATGTGGTACCCATTTCATATGGCACCCATGAGGCCATTAAGCCAATGGTGGCATTCATATTCATCAAAAAATATCCAAGAATATCGCGGTGGCATCAATCAATTCGTTAGGGTAAGTGCACTCCCTTTCCCCTAAAGACTTAATTCTGCTGAGATTCTCATCCACCATAAGAATCTCCATTATCCAGGCGGCACCAATGTTGGCCGTGGTCTCCCTATGCAAAAACATATAAAGGGTGATTTTTTAGATATTATCTTTTTTGGCAATACTGGTCTTACAAACAAACAACGCTTGCAAATGATTGAATTTTATTATCAAAATGAGTGCTCAGTTAAGAAAGTTTATCGCGGGCTTCTTCCATTGAGCGACGAAGGTAATTTTTGGCTCAATGGTCAAGTAAGTCAGCAAAATTGTCAATTTTGGAGTGAAGATCAGCCAGAAGCATTGCAACAAATAACAATGTATTCAGAGAAGTCACTGTTTGGTGCGGTTTATGGGCTAGTGGCATCATTGGACCGTACTTCTTTAAAGATGATGCGAATCGTAACGTAATTGTGCATGATGGGCAACACCGTGAGGTGATATCCAACTTTTTTTTCTCAAAAGGCAAGAGTTTGACTTGCATGACATGTGGTTTTAACAAGACGGTGCCACATGCCACACAGCATGCGTAACAATGGACTTATTGAGAGTACGTGAGTTCGATGAACTTTTTATTTCTAGAAAAAGTTACAGTATGGTGCGATTTATGGGCTGGTGGCATCATTGGACCGTACTTCTTCATAGATGATGCGAATGGTAATGTAACCGTGAATGGTGAGCGCTATCGTGAGATGATAGCCAACTTTTTTTGTTCAAAACGCAAGAGCTTGACTTGCGTGACATGTGGTTTCAACGAGACGCTGCCACATGCCACATAGAACGCGTAACAATGGACTTATTGAGAGGCAAGTTCGGTGAACATTTTATTTCACGTTCGGTACCGGTCAATTGGCCACCTATATCATGCGATTTAATGCTTTTAGACTATTTTTTTTAGAGCTATTTAAAGCTCATGTCGTATAGACCGCCCGCTTCAATTGACATATTGGTTTACAACATTGAAATATTTATTCGTGAGATATCGGCCCAAATATTGGAAAGAGTATGGGAAAATTGGACAAAGCGTATGGGAAAATTGGACCGTTTGAGGCGCAGTCACGGTCCACATTTGTAAGAATAGCGTATGGAAAAATTGGACCGTTTGAGGCGCAGTCACGGTCCACATTTGAATGAATAGTCTAACCAACGCTACATTATATGAACCGTAATATCGATTCGAATGAAGGTTTCATGCATTTCAGTTATTTGAATTTTATGTTTTCTTTTTTTTTGAAAAATTTTCTTATAGCTCTTACAAAATCACCCTTTACAACCCATAATTCTCCGCAGCCACATTCCTTAATGCCCCCTCAATGGTGGGGAGGCCACCATAGCGCAGATGTTACCATGTCAGTCTATGACTCTGAACGCTTGGTTTCATATCTTGGCGAGAACGTCAGAAAAAATTTCCAGTGATGGCTATATACTCCTAATGCTGGCGTCATGCCTTTCGGGCTCGGGTATAAAAAGATGGTTCTTCTTATTGAGCACTACACTTGAATTGAACAGCATTCGTTGATATGTGAGAAGTTTAAGTCTCTTCCTTAATGAAATGTTCATGGGCAACATTTTTATACCCACCACCGAAGGATGGGGGTATATTCATTTTGTCATTCCGTTTGCAACACATCGAAATATCGATTTCCGACCCTATAAAGTATATATATTCTTGATCAGCGTAAAAATCTAAGACGATCTAGACATGTCCGTCCGTCTGTCCGTCTGTCTGTTGAAATCACGCTACAGTCTTTAAAAATAGAGATATTGAGCTGAAATTTTGCACAGATTCTTTTTTTGTCCATAAGCAGGTTAAGTTCGAAGATGGGCTATATCGGACTATATCTTGATATAGCCCCCATATAGACCGATCCGCCGATTTAGGGTCTTAGGCTCATAAAAGCCACATTTCTTATCCGATTTTGCTGAACTTTGGGACAGTGAGTTGCGTTGGGCCCTTCGACATCCTTCGTCAATTTAGTTCAGATCGGTCCAAAGTTGGATATAGCTGCCATATAGACCGATCCTCCGATTTATGGTCTTAGGCCCATAAAAGCCACATTTATTATCCGATTTTGCTGAAATTTGGGACAGTGAGTTGTGTTGAGCCCTTCGACATCCTTCGTCAATTTGGCTCCGATCGGTCCAAATTTGGATATAGCTGCCATATAGACCAATCCTCCGATTTATGGTCTTAGGCCCATAAAAGCCACATTTATTATCCGATTTTGCTGAAATTTGGGACAGTGAGTTGCGTTGAGCCCTTGAACATCCTTCGCCAATTTGGCCCAGATCGATCCAAATTTGGATATAGTTTCCATATAGACCGATCCTTCGATTTATGGTCTTAGGCCCATAAAAGCCACATTTAATATCCGATTTTGCTGAAATTTGGGACAGTGAGTTGTGTTGAGCCCTTCGACATCCTTCGTCAATTTGGCTCCGATCGGTCCAAATTTGGATACAGCTGCCATATAGACCAATCCTCCGATTTATGGTCTTAGGCCCATAAAAGCCACATATATTATCCGATTTTGCTGAAATTTGGGACAGTGAGTTGCGTTGAGCCCTTCGACATCCTTCGTCAATTTGGCTCCGATCGGTCCAAATTTGGATATAGCTGCCATATAGAGCGATTCTCCGATTTATGGTCTTAGGCCCATAAAAGCCACATTTATTATCCGATTTTGCTGAAATTTGGGACAGTGATTTGCCCTTCGACATCTATCTTCTATTTGGCCCTGATCGGTTCAGATTTGGACATAGCTGCCATATAGACCGATCTCTCGATTTAAGGTTTTGGGCCCATAAAAAGCGCATTTATTGTCCGATGTCGCCGAAATTTGGGACAATGACTTGTGTTAGGCTCTTCGATATTTGTCTTCAATTTGGCTCAGATCGGTCCAGATGTGGATATAGCTGCCATATAGACCGATCTCTCGGTTTAACAATGACTTGTACTTATAAGCATTTGGTCTAAATCGGATGATGTCTATAGAGCTGCTATGGGGCATAAGGTATCCACTTTTCACTGGATTTTGACGAAATGTGGTTCACATATATACCCGAGGTGGTGGGTATCCAAAGTTCGGCCCGGCCGAACTTAACGCCTTCTTTCTTGTTATATTTGCCTCTAGGGTGAATGCACATCATCAAGAACGCCCAGAGTGTCCAGAAACACTGCCAATCTAAATTCCTTAAACTCAAGCGTCCTTCTTATGCACAACAATTTGAAGTGCTGTATTGACCAATTTTCCCGTGAAATATGCATAGTGGCATGTGGAGAAAAATATTCGACCGTTTTACTTTTATATGAGAGTGCAGAGTCCTCTCCATCATGTTCATGGTGAAGAAGGAGGTTTTAAATGGACTTAGTTCCTTGTACCCACCTCATTGCTGCTCCTCCTCCGCCATTGGCATACAGAATTATTTCGCACTCTTCCAACTTTGGTATGAAGACTACCTTCACCCTCATTCGCCATTGACATAAAGACTACATTTACCCAATTTCAAGATATTTTTGCCTCATTACTCCCTACTTTTTACTGACTGCATTGAATAACTGTCTTGTAGGGAGTGTCCTTGAACCATGTTGGAGGTGTCCTTCTTCCTCCATCTTTTTTCCTCCTCTTTTTCGACTTCCCGGCAGTACAAGATGCCATGTATATGAATGTAGTCCCAAAATCCATGACTTCGACCAATGCATAAAGTTACGATAACCTGTTGTTATGTACCCAAATTATCCAAATTTTGCCCATGAATATTCCTCTTAGTAACATAAACTTCTCACATATCAATGATTATAGCCCGACTCAAGTTTAAGCTCAAGGATAAGGATCCTACTTTTTATAGCCGAGTCCGAACGATAGTCCAATATCTTGTTGTCATTGGCAACTCTGACACCAAAAACATATTGTTACATTCATTCTAAATAGATGTGTGTGCGTGCATGTATGCCTTGATATGTATGTCTGCACATTTTGGGCAATTATGCATAATTTACATATGAAATTAATGACACCCAAATATTGTTAATGTTTTGGTTGACTCTGGCAAAGTGGCTAAGCGGAGCACGAAGGGAGTATTTCAACGATTTTTCACTACAAAACTACTGAGGCACTCAACGCACAACGTACATAAATGATAACTGCTACAACTATGGCACCCCGATTCGTTTGCTGCTCTTGTCACAGCCATAATTTATGACTTTATAAATTACAACAATAGAGACATTAAGCCAACAACATCATGGCAACATGTAAATTTAACCAACTGTCTTTTTTTTTGTTTTGTCTCCCTACTCCCATAGTTCCCAGTTGGCACGCAGATATTAGCTAAATTATTGCTGCACTTTGGTGCTCATGTAGCGTTTACACTTCAGTGCCTGCACTAAATATTCAGAAGGCGACAACGTTTACCATGGCCGTGTTCTTTTGTTGTTGTCAAAATATTTTATCAATTAAAAAGTGTTGCACAAAATTAGCAAAAATTGTTTTCATAAAATTTTGCACTCTCTCTCTCTCTCTCTTGTGTTTTGTTTAGCATTGTTACTGCATATACTACTACAGATGCATCATAATGGCTCTTTAGTTTCGTATGACAGTAATAGAAAATTTATTCCGGCATGTTGCTGTTGGATCATTAAAAGCACTGCACTTAGTTGTGTGCGTTGAGCAATACTTTAATTAAAATGAATTTGTTGATTTTTTGAATTAACATAGGAAAGGGTGTGGCAGGTGGGATAAGTTAAGATAAAAAGAAGTAAAAGCGTGCTAAGTTCGGCCGGGTCGAATCTTACATACCCTCCACCATGGATCGTATTTGTCGAGTTCTTTTCCCCGGATCTCTTCTTAGGCAAAACAGGATATAAGAAAAGATTTGCTCTGCTATTAGAGCGATATCAAGATATGGTCCGGTTTGGACCACAATTAAATTATATGTTGGAGACCTGTGTAAAATGTCAGCCAATTCGAATAAGAATTGCGCTCTTTGTGAGCTCAAAAAGTAAAATAGAGAGATCGATTTATATGGGAGCTGCATCGGGCTATGGACCGATTCAGACCATAATAAACACGTATGTTGATGGTCATGAAAGAATCCGTCGTACACAATTTCAGGCAAATCGGATAATAATTGCGACCTCTAGAGGCTCAAGAAGTTAACATCCCAGATCGGTTTATATGGCACCTATATCAGGTTATGAACCGACTTGTACTTTATTTGACATAGTTGTTGAAAGTAACAATAAAAAACGTCTTGCGAAATTTCAGCCAAATCGGATAGTAACTGCGCCCTTAAGAAGCTCAAGAAGTCAAGTCCCCAGATCTGTTTATATGACAGCTATATCAGGTTATGAACAGATTTGAACCATATGTGGCACAGTTGTTGGATATCATAACAAAATACTACGTGCCAAAATTCGTTAAAATCGGATAGGAATTGCGCCCTCTAGAGGCTCAAGAAGTCAAGACCCAAGATCAGTTTATATGACAGCTATATAAGGTTATGGACCGATTTGAACCATACTTGGCACAGTTGTTGGATATCGTAACAAAACACGTCGTGCAAAATTTCATTCCAATCGGATAAGAATTGCGCACTCTAGAGGCTCAAGAAGTCAAGACCCAAGATCGGTTTATATGGCAGCTATATCAGGTTATGGACCAATTTGAACCATAGTTGGCACAGTTTATATTGGTTTATATGGCAGCTATATCTGGGTATGGACCGATTTGAACCATACTCGGCACAGTTGTTGGATATCATAACAAAACACTTCGTTCAAAATTTCTTCCCAATCGGAAAAGAATTGCGCACTCTAGAGGCTCAAGAAGTCAAGACTCAAGATCGGTTTATATGGCAGCTATATCAAAACATGGACCGATATGGCCCATTTACAATACCAACCGACCTACACTAATAAAAAGTATTTGTGCAAAATTTCAAGCGACTAGCTTTACTCTTTCGGAAGTTAGCGTGCTTTCGACAGACAGACGGACGGACGGACGGACATGGCTAGATCGAGATAAAATTTCACGACGATCAAGAATATATATACTTTATAGGGTCTAAGACGAATATTTCGAGTAGTTACAATCAGAATGACGAAATTAGTATACCCCCCATCTTATGGTGGAGGGTATAACAAGTAAAAGCGTTTTTAGTTTGGCCGGGCCGAATCTTATATACCCTTCACCATGGATCGCATTTGTCGAGTTCTATGCGCGGTATCTCTTTTTAGGCAAACAAAGAATATTGAATAAAAACTGTTATGCTATTGGAGCTATATCAAGATATAGTCCGATTCGGACCATAAATGAATTGAATGCTGAACATTGTAGAAGTCATTGTGTAATATTTCAGTTCATTCGGATAAGAATTGCGACTTGTAGGGGCTCAAGAAGCAAAATCGGGAGATCGGTTTACAGAGGAGCTGTATTAGGCTATAAATCGATTCATGCCATATGAGACACGTATGTTAAAGGTCATAAGAGAAGCCGTTGAACAAAATTTCATCCAAATCGGGTAATACTTGCACCCTTTAGAGGCTCAAGAAGTCAAGATCCCAGATGGGTTTATATGGCAGCTATATCGGGTGCTATACCAATTTACGCCAAACTTAGCACAGTTATAGGAAGTCATAATAAAACACCTCATGCAAAATTTCAGCCAAATTGGATGAGAATTGCTCGCTCTATTGGCTCAAGAAGTCAAGATCCAAGATCGGTTTATATGACAGCTACACCAGATTATGAACCGATTTGAATCGTACTTAACACAAATGGTGGAAGTGATATCAAAACAGTAATTTCAGCAAAATCGGAGGAGAATTGCGCCCTCTAGAGGCTCAAGAAGTCAAGACTCAAGATCGGTTTATATGGCAGCTATATCAAAATATGGACCCATTTGGCCTATTGACAGTTCCAACCGACCTACAATAATAAAAAGTATTTTTGCAAGCTTACTCCTTCGAAAGTTAGCGTGCTGTCGACAGAGAGACGGCCGGACGGATGGACAGACGGACGGACATGTCTAGATCGACTTAAAATGACATGACGATCAAGAATATATATACTTTATGGGGTCTTAGACGCATATTTCGAGGTCGGTCCAGATTTGGATATAGCTCCCATATAGACAGATCCACCGATTTAGGGTCTTAGGCGCATTAATTGTTCGATGTCGCAGAAAATTGGGACAGTTATTTAAGTTATGCCCCTTGAGATATTTCTGCATTATGGCACAGATCGGTCCAGATTTGGTTATAGCTGCCATATAGATCGATCTCTCGGTTTTAGGTTTTGGGCCATAAAAAGCAGATGGTGCATAATGATCCCGTGGTGAAAATGGGGTACTACATTTTTTGATATCTGATGGGGGGCGGACCCTCCCCCTTATCCTAATTTTCAGAAACGCAAGATATCGGAGACGGGTGGTATGCTCTCATATAGTACCTTAAAAACAAAAATTTGGTATCCAAATTTCAGATATGATACCCAGGGATACCCCACCCTAAAACCTATCAAACACATATTTAGACCCATCACGACAATATGGGAATCAAATGAAAGGTGTTTAGGGTAAGAAAATGTATCTGATATCCAATTGTCGGACCAAGTGTTAGGGGGACCACCCCAAACCCCAAAACACCCTTAAATCGGACATATTTACCGACCATGGCAATATGGGACTCAAATGAAAGGTATTTCAGGAGTGGAATACGAATCTGATATCCAAAAGTGGGACCATGTATCTGGGGTATTTGAGACCAGAGCACGAATTTGATATATGGGGATCTGCTTCGCTCTCCAAAAACACCCCCATACCGGACATATTTTCCGACCATAGCAATATACGGCTCCAATGAAAGGTATTTAGGAGAAGAACACCAATATTATATCCACATTGGCGCGAACTATCTGAAAAGCCGTACCAGCACCACCAAACAGGACCTTCTTCCTAAAGTGACCGTATAGGGCTTAGATAAGATAAGAGAGTGAAAGAAGGCGCAGCGGAGCGGGCCGTGTCCAGCTAGTAGCTCCCATAGAAACCTATCTCCCGATTGATATCTTAAGCTCTTGGAAGCCACCATTGTCATCCGATTAGGCTGAAATTTTACACAGAGTGTTTTGTTATGACTTCCAATTAGTGAAATAGTGGAAAGAAGTTTTTCTTCTCTCCTACTGCGCTAGGGATAGTTGGAGGACTTATTACGCCCAGTTTTGAAACAAAAGCGTGCTCTACACCGTGCTCTACACCGTGCTCAAAAGTCTTTGGGTACATAGAGCATCAAAACCAATTTGACAAAAGTGTTGATGAAGATACTTGGCGTATCAGAAATCGCGATCCACCATGGCAGAAAAAGTGTTTTGAATGGTAATACACACTTACCCAACTTTTATAAGTTCTTTGATATGCTATACTTTGAGTAGAAAGCAATGAATATGAGGTTTTTATTTGAAGTTGTTGTACATGTCCCAAATTTTATCAAAGTCGGTGCACATTTGGATATAGCTCCCATATATGTCACTCATCCGACATGGACACTTAGGATGTAGTAGCCACAATTTAGGTCCCATCGAAAGAAGGTTCTATTCAATCTTTCAAAATTTATGTAAAATTAAATTCTGATTTTATTTCAGCAAGGGTTTCAAGTATTACAATACTATGTAGAGTCGGTGCAATAGCAAATTTGCCCATGATCATTCCCTTAAGGAACAGCGGCAAAATTTTTAACATATCAATGAGTGTTGTCCGATGCAATTTGAGGCTCAATGATAAGCCTCCATTTTATAGCCTTGTCCGAACGTCGTGCCACAGAGCGACACCTCTTTTGGGAGAAGTTTTTACATGGCAAAGTTCCTCACAAATGTTGCCAGCATTAGGAAGGGATAACCACCGCCAACAAATTTTCGAATGTTCCGGCCAGGATTGGAACCCAGGCGTTCAGCGTCATAGGCGGACATGCTAACCTCTGCGCCACGGTGGCCTCCTAGAGGTGGTGTAGGGTATTATATAGTCGGCTCCGTCCGACCTTTGCCTTTCCTTTTTGTATTTCTTTTGCTTCTTGGGCTATACCAAATATCCCATTTGCTGTTGCAGTCCTCATAAATGGACACATTTTGCAGGCCCTTTACCGAGCATATTTCGGGAAATTGGTTCACTCAATGTAATTTTGAATTGGTGCTTACATTGATGTTGATGTGCTGCCTTTGCAGGCATATGTGTATGCTTAGATTTCGCCTCTTTCCACCTCTGGGCTAATCACTCCAAT